>NW_020955401.1:500990-518961 GCF_003031625.1 Empidonax traillii | reverse complement strand
ACCAAAAAAAAAAAAAAAAAAAAAAAAAAAAAAAAAAAAAAAAAAAAAAAAAAAGCAGGGGGATCCCACAAAGTCACATCCTTCTCTCACAGCATTCTCAGGAGGGGAATGTCCAGATCCAGCCAGGGCAGGGCATGTGCAGAATGAACGATACAGACCACGGCGTGGCAGGATCCAGCTCGGGGCCTTACACCTGGCCTTAGTCCACCTGCAGTCTCATCACACATTCAAACCTCTGCTGGCTGCACCTCAGTCCATCGCTGACACCGCTGCTGGGGTCACTGCACAGCTGCAGGAGGCCCCGAGGAGCTGAGCTCCAGCAGCCTCCTCACACCACGTACAAAGGCAGCACCTCCGGCACCTTTGGCTTAAGTGTCACTCAGCAACACAGTAAGCGAGCTACTGCTGCTCTGCTGAGCGAGGGGCAGCAGGGTGTGACACTTGGGCCGTGGCAGGTCAGTGTGCGCCCCGTGCTTCAGGAGGACCTCGACTGTTTTCGCGTGCCCTCCTCGCGCAGCCAGGTGGAGAGCCGTGAACCCCTCGCTGTCGGGCACGTTGATGTTCTCCGCGCTGACGAGTTCCTCCACCACCTCAGAGTGCCCGTTTTCCGCAGCGAGATGTAAGGCTGTCCTGTTTAGCGGGGCCCTGGCCAGAACGCTGGCCCTCTCATCCAGCAGCAGCTTCGTCGTGGCCAAGTGGCCGCTGCGCGACGCCAGGTGCAGGGCCGTGTACCCCTCGGCCGTGGCCGCCTCGATGTCCGCGCCGTGCTTCAGGAGCAGCCGGGAGGTGCTGGTGTGGCCGGTTTCGGCAGCGATGTGCAGGGCGGTCTGCAGGAGGGCGTTCCGGACGTTGACATCCGACTCCAGGTCGATGAGGAGCCGGGCGACGCGGTAGTGCCCTCGCTGGGCGGCCAAGTGCAGCGAGGTCCTTCCGTCCGCGGTCTGCACGTTCACGTCCGCTCCCCGCTGCTTGGCCAGGAGCTTCACGATGGGCAGGTGGCCCTGCCAGGCAGCGTAGTGCAGCGGCACCCAGTCGTCCTTCCCCTTGACGTTCACGTCGACGCCTCTCCTCAGCAGGATCCGCACGATGTTCTCCTGGCCGTACTGACAGGCTATGTGGATGGGGGCTCTGCCTTCAAAATCGACCTCGTTTAGGGAGGCATTCTTGTCAAGCAGCATTTTGGTGCTGAAATCATCCCCATTTTGGGCAGCAAAGTGAAGGGCAGTCCACTGGTCCTCGTCTTTGGCGTTAACGTTGATTTTCCTGGCCATGATCAGCTCCACGATGCTTTTGACTTTCTTCTCAATGGCTATGTGAAGAGGGGTGGATCCTTTCTTGTTGGTGAGGTTGGGGTTAGCGTTGTACAGGAGGAGCCATTTGACGCATTCTTCTTGACCAGCTTCAACAGCCAAGTGCAAAAGGCTGGAGTTGCCATCTAAAACAATATCAACATCTTGGGGCTGGAGGATCTTCATCAGCTTGCTGGTATCTCCAGACAGAATTGCCTCCGTTAGCTTCCTCTTCTGTATGTCTGTAGTACCAATATCTAAATGGAGATAAGGAAGAAAAATTTTACAGTGAGGGTGGTGAAACACTGGAACAGCAGGTTGCCCAGAGAGGTGGCAGATGCCCCGTCCCTGGAAACACTCAGCATGATCTAGCTGAAGATGTGTCTGCTCATTGCAGGGAGGTTGGACCAGATGACCCTTAAAGGTCCATTCCAACCAAACTGTCCTATAATTCTATGGAAAAGACACCATAACTTTTCTGATACCCATCAAACCTTACCTGCCCATGGCAAACAGATGTGCTGGCTTCAGCAATGGGTTGACTGCAAACCAATCCACCCTCCTGTCCCTTAATAGGGACAATTTCAGGTCAGATTTGGAGCCCCACTAACTCTGTTTCTTGTGACATGATGACCAAAGGATGCTGTGGTTGATCTCCCTGCACTAATGATTGTTTACTCAGCCGTTTTTTGCAGCACTAGACTGAAAAGTGAGAGGGTCTTTATTGCATTATTCACAGGGGCTGCTGAGAAGGTGGCTTGAGGCTTCTCAAAACACAAAGGTGCTCAGATTTAGGCTTGGTATAACCAAAAAAGCCACAAACTCAGCTGACCTGACTGGGCATTGGCTTTAATCCCACTTCAAGCAGGGCACTGGACTATGTGACCTCCCTTCCAAACCAACCTCTACATGACTGATTCTACAACTGCTTTGATGGGAGTTCAGGTCACTCCTTTTCAAAGAGTAAATGAGATTTATTATTTCTCATTAGATCACAGTTGGGAACCACATAATTTTTTTTTTTAATATTTATTTTTTCTCTTTTAAATGACTACCTCCAGTAAACAAATCTGTGGTGCTGACAGCAAGAGAAAGCAAGGCTAACAGTAATTTCCAGAATGTTATTCTTTACATGACTACTCTCCAACCCAATGACTCCCATGCCCCAGTCCAAACAACTACAAAGAAAAACTTGACCATTACCTGAACTCTCCCTTTCAAAGGAAAGGGAAAGGGAGCCTCTGGATGAAAAAGCTGAATCTACAGATGAAACTCCTGAAAGCCGCTTGTCACTGGAGGCAAGTTTGGACTCAGAAGAGCTGCGGCTGAGATCCTCAGGGCCTTCCATAGTCTGTGAAATCCCTGAATCCAACTGGGACAGTAACTCTGAGAGACTGTAATCCTTAACTGATGGTAGAGCAGGCTCCTGTTTCTTCTGGGACAGTGCACAAATCCCCTTCAAGAGAAGCACACAAGCATTTTAGAAAGGTCAGCAAAGAAAACAGAGCACAAGGCCCTACAGAAGAAACATAAATTTGTAAATTTGCAGGTAGCCTTTAAAGACTATTTGTACTAAATGAAACCTATGAACCAGGTCACTGAAATTTTTCAGAAGCAGGAGGGCAGCTTCCATCAGTATTCACACAGCCAGGAAAGCCATGTGGCTCTTCTGTCTACAGTGGTTTTTAAGATCAGTCACATCCACGTCATTCCAGATTTTGTTTCCTAACTGTCTTGCTCTCCCTCAACAGAGTGAGATCCACTTGCATTTCAAGCTGCACTGAGGTTTTCCTGAGCTGGTTCCATGCACCTGCTGTCACTCTGGCATTCCATTCCTTCGCCAAGAGCCACTTCTATCAGGCAAGGCAGTGCTCAAAAGCAGCAAAGAGAAGGTTGCTTGGGACATTACAGGTCACAGAGGAAACTGTTCCTCACAAAACCCATCATGTTTGAACGAGAAGTGAAAGAGAAAATACCTCAGGCTGCTGCTCCGGGGAATTCTTGGTGTCCAGGTCCTGAGTTATCATCTCTTTTGTTTCATCGTCTGGTTTTTCACAGAGGGCCTCTGTTTCTGAAGTGATTTCTTTGAAGAAAGTAAGAGAAGGTTTTAGGGTTTTCTTACAGGAGACCTTCTGAGATGCCCTGCTGCCTCTCTCTAGCAACAGAACTTAACAGCTTTGAGATACTGTGGGAGAAAGACTACAATTCTGACTATTCCATCTAACACCTCACCAGTGGGCACAAGAGTGCAGTGAAGCAAAATGTGCACAGGGCTGCCCAAACAATTCATTTTTACATTCAAACCAGGCTGGTGTCACACGGTGGCTACGCTGCAGGACTGACTGTGGAATGAGAACCGATGTACTGCTGGCAGACTCCGACATGTTCATTAAAATACGGGGTCCCTTCAGTCCCCGTTCCTTGTTTGAGCAGGAGGAGAGGGAAGAGGCAAATCTCTCCCATTAATGCTAAATGGTGAAAGCACTTGCTACATCCTGCTGCACATCTGAATTCCTAACAGGTGCTCTGGACAAGTTCAAGCCTTTCACCAGAGTTGCCTTTTATTGGCAGAAAAACGACGGTACAAACTGTTTCATTACAAGAATATAATCCAGTTTCTCAACACACAAGAGCAAATTTCTAGAGCCAGGGCTTTGGTATGGTGAAAACCACGCCAACTCCAGCTTGCCCTCTACCCCAACACACACACAGTCAGAAATGAGCACAATTTCTGGCTAAATGGATCGACTGGTTCAGTACAAGGCTCATTCCTGACCTGTTTACATAACACCATCATGGTCAGACATGTCCTCAGATAATCCCTCCCTCCACAAATGAGTAAGTGGCCTGTATCATTGTCTCTGCCACACAATGTGCTCTATTTATTCTGTCACAGAGGTTCACAGCATTTACCCCAGGGATTAGCAGAGTCCTGAGCAATAACGTGACTCACAGAAGAATAAATGGGTAGCCAAGTTACGAGGAAATCTTACCTTGAAATGTTGGCCGTTCACCAGGATCATCTTGCCAACATTTTTGCATCAGTTTGATCAAGTTATTACATGAATGAGGTCTGGATTTGGAAACAGCAGGTAGCTCTGGGCGGTGGCCTTTAACTACTTTTACCATAATATGTAAAATGTTGTTTTCCTCTGTAAAGCAAAGGCAACACAAATGAAGATCTCCCTGCAGAAGGAATCATTTCTCTTTTTGTCTAAGAGCATTAATAGTGTTGAAATTTTGTTTTCATGCATTTTTTTTCCAGAGTTCTTATCAACAGGGGGGAAGAAGTTGGTTGTCTTCTCCTACAATACGTTTTTCAATGCAGTAACACCTGCCCCCCATGTATCAGTTAAAAACAATTGTCCATGAGTGACTGTGCTCTTTCTCCACCCAAAAAAAAAAAAAAAAAAAAAAAAAAAAAAAAAAAAAAAAAAAAAAAAAAAAAAAAAAAAAAAAAAGAAAAAAAAAAAGACACAGAACCAGAGGAAAAAAACCCTCAAACATAACTTTGCTACCTCTCTTTCTATTTCCGTATCTTCTGTGATAAAACTGAACCTTCAGTTTTATTTAGGCCAAGTACCTGGACTGTTCATAAAGGTGAAGGAAGAACACAAATCAAGAAGTGCAGTAACATGGCCCCTGACTGTGAATCAACCACTGGGCCAAACGGAATCTCTCACTGGGAGAAAAAATTAATAGTAGACTGGAACTTGTTCAGACATGTCTGCTATACATAGACCAGTCATAGACACAGGAAAAGTCATAAAGAATAAATAGCTGCCTGTTGAGAGGTGCATTTACTGCGGGGTGGAACAAGGCTTATTCTCAGAGACAGCTTGCCTTTTTTTTGCCTTTTTTTTTGCCTTTTTTTTTTTTTTTTTTTTTTTTGTTAAGGAACAAATCTGTACCCACCATCTACAAATAAACTAGAGAAGAGAGAATACAGCAGAGCTGCCTGCCAGGTTGGCTTTGCCAGTGTATCAGAAGTCTGAGCAGGCCACACATGAACGTGGAGTTTTGTGCAGAAAACACCACCAGGAGCAAAAAGGGGCAGACAAGAGCCCCTGCAGCAATGTGGGTTCTGTTTTTATGAGTAGGACACAGGAGGACTTGTATTTGTGATCAGAACTGGAGAACTTAAAAGGGTTTAACCACACAAGGGTGCAGGACTTTGGAGGTCATGCACATAATCTGGGGCTGGTGGGGCAGGAAGTGTGCTTATCAATGGGAAAATGGAAAGAAAATTCCAAGACAAACCCACAACTTACCTGCAAAAGGCTTCTTTTGTGTAAGAACTCCCCAAACCACAATGGAAAAGCTACAAAAAAAAAAAAAAAAAGGAAAAAAAAAGTTATTTCTAGAAAATAGTATTTTTTAATTTATTTTTTTAAACAAAGACAAAAAATTCACAGAAGTATCATTTATTTTCCTAAGTTATTTTCTTGTCCCTCCACTTCTGCATCTAATTCAGCTGAACACACATAGCAAGATGCAGCCAAGAACCATGACTTCAAAGTCAAGCCTTAGCAGGGAGGAACCTGAGGCAGCAAACAGAGGGACTTGCTGGAGGCTGCCAAGTTCTTGGTAGCATTTACCAACCACCCCACATCAACACTGCCAAAATCAGAGAGCAGCAGAGCATTACAGTGGATTTAATTTAATGCTTCTACCCTGCTTTAAGGATGGCTTTAAAGAAACACATTCCATTTAGAATAAGATGTATCTTTTCAATCTACAGCTCTGATTTCCTCTTCCTAATCATCCTGGCCATGAAAGAACAGCCAAAGACCTAGTGATGAAATTCAGTGAAGATAACTAAGAATTCTGTCACAGACTCAAGAAGTAGGTCAAGATGTACCTTTAGATGGGAAATTAAAGGTGGGCAGAGTGCCTCCCATGCCAGTTGCTAATAAGTAACTTCAAGACCAAGGATCAGATGAAGATTTCTTTTTTTTAAAAGGCCTCTACCCTGTAAAGGCTTTGCAGAAAAGCAAAGCAAACGCGACACGTTGCAACGTGAGGCTCTAGGTAGATTTAGGGGTTTCATATTTATCAGGTTTTTATAACCAGAAAAAGAGGGTTCGTTTTGCAGCATTACTAACAGTGCTTTTTAAGCGTTTTCGTAGTTAACTGACCTGTACACGTCATGTTTGGTGTCAAAACACCTGTTCTTCTCTTTGATGCGCTCCGGAGGAAGGTAGGCAATTGTGCCACACAGGCCATCCATGCTGATGTCATGGGAATGGGACAAGCCATTGCACTTTGCAAGTCCAAAGTCAGAAATCTGCAGGGCAAAAAAAAAAAAAAAAAAAAAAAAAAAAAAAAAAAAAAAAAAAAAGAGGGGAGAGGGGAAGAAAAGGACAGGGTACCATTAGATTTTTCAAGGTGTTCACAAAAATTTTTCGGCAAAGAACTACCAGATGTAACAGGGTGTCCCAACAAATACAGTGAGCTGCTGTTCAGAAACACTAAGCCAAGAAAACATCTCTGGAAGCGTAATGCCACGGTAGGTGATGGTTAAGCTAAAAGAGGCAAATAAAATAAAGGCAAGCAGTTTTTGCAAGCAGCAGCATGTCAGCCCCATTACACAGCAAACACAACAAACAGCCAAGACAATTTATTGTAATTTAAACCCAGTCAAATTTAGCTAGTGCAAACTACTTTAATGTAATTATTGGTTCTGCCACCCCCTTTCCCTACGTAACCTCACGCTGTGTGCTGTGTTTAAACATCCTGGGCTCTCCAGTGAGCACCAGAGAATTGGCCTTTCAGGCATCACTGCTACACTGACCATGCCAACAAGGACCAAACCCAACACCAGAGCCACCAAGTGTTTAAAAAAAAAAAAAAAAAAAAAGATGAAAACACACACACACACACACACATCCAAAACCCACGTAGGGAATTCTTTTTGGCAACCAGGAGATACAGCAAGTTGGAGCAGTGACGCAGTGAACGCAGCTGAAACGAACAAAACAAGTGACAGCAAGTTTATGAAAAGGACACACCTCCACTTTAATTTGAAGTGTCAAACAAATATGCATTCATTTGCTCTCAAGGGCATACCAATGGTTGAGCAAACAGATAGGCAAGGAATTTCCTTTGTCTTAGTTATTTCCCACTGGACAAAAATGTCTATTATGCTAAGTGGAGATTTCAAGGAAAGTCAGGTCTTTTGGGACCACTCAGCCCACTGATTTTTGCCTACATGTTAGGTAAGATTCCCCCTCACCCCGACTTATACGGGCTTTTTATCTCATAAATACTCAGGTCTTTCAATGACTCATTCCCCTTTTGATCTTCACAGCTTCTCCTTTGAGAAAGTTCTCCCTCAAAACAACAAGCATAATTAAAAAAGGCTTTTTTTTTTTTTTTTTTTTTTTTTTAAATAGGCTGCGACTTTACACTTTCAGAAGTTTGTCTCTAAAGATACCACAAAACTAGTTGTAACATGTGTCCATTACTGGAAAGGGAGAAAACTGCTGCCAGCTTCAGACTCCTGGAGAACAGGCAGGTTACACAGCCACGCTAGGAATCTCCCTCTGCCATAAAACAAACAAAGCAACCCACACAGCCTCAGGAAGAACCTCTCCCATGGACAAAGAGCTCATCAGAGGCATTCTCAGGAGATGCCCTGTCCCCCAGCACACAGGTATATCCAACCTGCTGTCCATCTGTGTCTTACAACTGTAGGGCAATTTATGGGAATGACTGGAGAAAAAAAAAATGAAAGGGGAAAAAAGGGGGGAAAAAAGGGTAGTCAGCTGGAGGAATAGTTGCTTGTGGGGTTACAGTCTCAGCAGGGGATTGCTGGACTCCTCAACAAACCAAGCACTGGAGTTCAGGAAAGCAGCAAGGAGTCAAGAAACCCGGGTTTGTGATCCAGCTTAACCCTGGGAAGAGCTGAATCGACCGCCCCAGGAAGTGCTGCGTGAGTTTGGGGCACTTAGTGCTCCACAGGAGAACAAAAGCACAGCCCCAACATCCCACAAACACCGAGGTGTCAGGGTAAGGAGTGAACCGAACGCTGCAAGTCTGAACGGATCCGACTCGGAGAAGCGCCGCTGTCCTTTGATTAACGTGGAGCAGGGGCTTGGAAACACCTCAAGAAATCCAGGCATAATTAAAGCCATTCACCTTCCTCTTTTGTCTAAACAATGCCCAGCGTTTCCTACTGTGTCAGTTAAGAAATAAGGATGAAATGCAGGCACAGCACTGTGACACTCCTGCATTCAGAGCCACCAGCGATGTGGGAAATCTAAGGCTGGGGGTGAAGGCAGGAGCTGAGTACGTTAGACAGAAAAAGTCTCAGTCACCCTACAAACTAAGAAACAGCTAAAGTACACAGAATATCCCCCCCTAGCCCAGCAAAAACTTCACCTTGTGGACCTGCCCCTACCTACTGTGAAGGACTGGGTTTAATGACAATTAACAGGAAAGTCCTGCTCTGCAGATGAATTCGATCGTACCAAACTCTGCAGAGAGCACTGGAAATTGGACAATTCTTATCTTGCAGGCTGCAACAAAACAGTGAGATTCTGCAGACAGCTTTCTGTGGCTTTTATTTAGTTCCTTTAGGGTAAATTTTCCACACTGCACGGTGTGTTTAGTCACGCAGTTTCTTTAAACACCAGTGGGAACTGCGCAGTGGGTGGAAGATACAGCCACTTAGCTTACCTATTTTGCCTCCAAATTGCTTGCCAGGTACCTCGTTCTGCAACACAAGGCACCCCTGCTGGTGCAGGCAGTGAGAGTGGAGCAGCCCTCCCCACTCCCTCCTCTGCATCCACCCTATCCCTGCAGCCCACCGGCAGGATCTGCCCCGGGAACCCGCAATCTCGCTCCTCCCATCAGTTATTTCTATTCCAGGTGGATCCCACCGTGCTTCAAAAAGCCCCCGTGGTATCAGCAGGGCCGAGAGGAGACAAGGAGGCGACAGAGGCTTCATGCAAAACCGGCGGTGAGGGGGTAGGAAGAAGAGAAAAGAAAACCTTGGCCAGGGCCCACGCAGACGGTGGTGGGATGGTTCATGTTCAGACAGCTCCGCTCGTTAAAGGTCTGCATGAGAACAAACACGTGAGCACCGGCTGGGGAGGGGAGCTGCACGTGTTTTCCTTCCTTCCCAGCAACACTTATACTGAGAGATCTCAAGATCTGAAGATTTGGGTTTCTTCCTTTTTTTTTTTTTTTTTTTTTTTTTTTTTTTTTTTTTTTTTTTTTTTTTTTTTTTTTTTTTTTTTTTTTTTTTTTTTTTTTTTTTTTTTTTTTAGGTTAGTTTGTTTTAACTCGAGCACACCATGCACACTGCCCTTTCTCTGCCTCTGTCGTTTGTGGATTTTTTTTTTTTTTTTCCCATTCTGGTTTGTACAAAAACACTCACTTGCAAAGTTTTAGGGGGTTTGGGTTTGTTAAAGTATTTTTTGTGATTTTTTGTTTTTAAAACTAGAAGCTACGCTCACATAACTACAATGGTTACTACAGTCGGCTATTCTTAAACACTGCAGGGATCTAGCTTGGAAATCAGTGCTTGGAAAGTGTTTTCTTTAACTAATGACTCCTGACAGGCCATCCTGAACTGTGCCCTTAGCTCCTGATGTCCTGAATGAGGCCCTAGCTCCTGATTTCTGCAAGTAAGACTCAAGAAATCCACTGCCATGGACTCGGGGACGGAGTTCAACAAAAGGTTTTCTTCATCAAACAGGTAACAAATCCACCAGATTAATTTTTAATCGCTTGCTGGCACATCCAGTATTTGTCTCTGTCCAAAGTCTGTTGTGCACTTGGATGTTGAGAGTGCCACCACATTTGTCTGCAGGGTTTTCAGATGTCTGGGGGTGGGAAGGTTGCTTTGTTTGTTTGTTTTTTCTGGGGCTGGGGGAGAAAGGCTCTCTCTTTCAGTTTTGTTCTTTAAGAAAGCCAGAAATTTTTCAGAAATATGCACAGGTTTGGGCTACTAAAAGTTATAATTCAAAATTAACTCCAAGTATAGACACAACCAGCACCTGCACTTCAAACCTATGTCATTACTTCAATGTTTATGAACACACTTCATTTAGCTACTAAGAGAAGTCTTTCTGAAACAGGCTATATTTCCATCCTTTTCCAGTCTGCCCTACTCCAAACCCATTTCAGGTGGGACATTTGTAATGCTTCTCCTCAGAAGCAGCACAAGCCAAAGCCAAACATCCATTTTAATCCATCATAAATCTGCATTACTGTAACAAGGGTGGTTTTGTTCCCTCCCCTGTGCCACCACAATTAGATCAATCAAGAGAATTGATCAAGGTGCAAACCAGCTTTGTTGGTTGGGATTAAAGGGCTATATAACAACAACCCTGCACGGAAACCTTGATGAGGAAGGGTGGGAAACAGCCAGAAGGGACACACAAAATAAAGACTCTCCTCATTTTCTAATAACAGGAGAGCAATTGCAGCTGATAAAAAAGTGGCTGTGCTAACTACACCAGGCATTGTAATAAAGAGAGACAACTGCTCTTTATCAGCCTGGCCTCTGGGTATCACTTGGACCTACAGTTAACCACCTACATTAAGAAGATTTCTGATCAAGAAATTTGCCATCTGACTGGGCTGCCTTAAAATCCACGCTCAGAAATTCTGCAGCTTCTTCTTCAGCTGAATCAGGTAAAAGTGAAGACCACTTCTACTACCCGTGTTTAGCAAGACCATCAAAACGGCACAGCACAGCAGCAAACCTCGCTCTCCACGCTGGTTTAAACTGGGGAACTGGGGAGGGGATAAAGGCAACTACAGCGAGCTGAGGGCAGCTCATTCTGCTTTAAGTTCTTTAAAGGCAAAACCTGGGAGGTGAAAAATAACTGGTCGGGCTTGCCCCTGTGTGTGCATGAACCCACACATACACACGTTTCTGTCTGTGTGTGTGTGTACACATGTATATGACAAGATGAGGAGCTGGAAAAGAAAAGGCTGAAGAGCAAGAGAAACAAGAACTTTAAAAAAAAAATGCTTTTGCCCTAAAGTTGCAGGTTGACTTCATTTTAAATACCTGAGCAAAAAGTAAGACTCCTGACCATGAGATACTGAAGATAAGAAATCTGGGAAGCAGCAGAGAGAGAGAGAGAGAGAGAGCACGAGGGCATGGGCAGCTGGCAACAAGTCAGGGTATGAGATTTCTGCACGTGATGGGGTGTTTAGTCTCCTGCAAAGGGCCCTGGGCAGAGATCACATCCAAGCAGGGATCACAGCAAACCCACAGCCCACGAGGGCAGTGCTGGAATGTGGCGCTGCTTCCCCTGTGCCAGCGATTGCCACATCACAGGTAGCTCAGGGGAGACGATCCACAATGTGCACGGAGGGTAGGAGAAATGAAGAACAAGCTCGTAAGAAGTGGTGGAGTTGAGCAAAAAATAGGTGTTAAGACAGCCTGTAAATACTGGAAGGCTGCATATATGCACTGGAGAAGGAGGCAGGGAGGATCTTGGCACAAATGGAAGCAAGAGATTGATAGTAAGGAAAAAAAACAAACTGCAGGCTGATCCCTGCTAGCAAAGCCTGCCTGGGTATGGAATAATCCTCCCAAGGAAACCATGCTGCTTAAGGCAACCAAGAGGGAGCAGGACATGGTAGGGAAGGGAGGTCCTACCACCAGATCACACGGAAGGATGCATGAATCCATCCTCCAAAAAACCAGCAAAGCTTCACCTGGTTGCACACATTATACCCACATATTTTAAACCAGCAAGGAATCCCCCAAGGAGCCTCTGGTAAAGTTAATATCTCTCTATCTATATCCCTGCTCAGGCTAATCCCGTCCTCTTAATTACCCTCCCAAGGACAAAATTCAGCACACACTTATGTAAGACCCAGGCTTTTATGATATGGAGGCACCCACTTGATGATAAGTTCTGTACGACACCACTGTGTTAGTCATCAGCCTCACTCGGGGCTTTACAGTGAGCACTGTCCTCGTAAAAAAAGGAGGGTGTGTTCCCATCTAAGTCGAGTATGGCACAGCAGCATTTCTATTGTGCTCCACTGGAAGGCTAGCTGTTTCCTGGCTCAAGGGCAAACAGTTTGTTGAAGTCCTCCCTACCTCCAAACTCTTCTTTTGCAGCCTGCAACATCCCTTCACTCACCTTAGGATTCTGTTAGGGACGGGTCACCTACTAAATTAATGCCAACGTTTAAAAAAAACACCTCAATCAGCAGCTCCAGTCGCCTTCCAGCAAGAAAATGCACATTAAATCAAGCTGCAGGGTCTGAAATTTAATTATGAGTTTCACATCACACAAAAAGAAGGTTTGGGGCCACACTTTTAAAGTGAAGGCGCCTCACAGAACACATTCGTCTCTCGTTTTGCATGTAGGTAAGTTCCTATGTCTGCTTTGCTGCTTGGAGGGGTTCCCAAGATGCCTGCAGATGTAAAGGACTGCTGGCTGGAAAAGGTTGGGATTAGACTATTCTTTTCTGAACTTAATGAGAAGGGTCTGAAGACCTTCATGTGTTTCATGTACAGAGTGAGTAGCAACAGTTCAGGGATGTCAGCAATGACCTCACCAGAAGCTTTTTTGAACATTTTTGAACATTTTGCACTTTGCCCCCTGGTATTACATCACCACCCTGCTGTACAGCAGGCAGAATATCAGGCACTTCAACCTCCTGAAACAGTGAGAAAAATACAGCCTTCATATCTTGGCTCATGGATGAGTCAAGAATTAGGAATTTAAGAAGTTATGCAAGCAAGCATGAACTTTAAGTAAATAAATACCTAGCAAAGGCCTCTCAGCACCACTGTGTGAGAACAGGCTTTCAGCAGTTCAAATCCTCATGCTCCTGTATTAATAGCATGACCACCTGCAGATGCCTCCTGCCTCAGAAAGAAAATCCTTCTAAGAAGTAAAGCACTCAGAGGCCCAGTAAAAAAAGGTGAGATTGTCACAGGTGGGATTTCATTAGAGGCTCACTCCTCTTATGGCTCCAACCCTCTCATGACATCAGGAGAGATGTCTTTATTCAATGAAAACTTCATTTTCAGAAGGGTACAGCAAGACCAAAGCCACTTGACCAGTGAGGGGGGCAGGAAAACAAGGAGCAGATGGGTTATGGCACTGCTAAACAAACAAACAAAGAAAAAAACCAAACAAACCCCAAACAAAAATAAAACAACAAAAAACCAAACCAAAACCAAACAAAAAAACCAAGCCCTAAAAAAAAAAAAAACAGGAAAAAGCTGTATTTCAGTCTTTTTCCTCTCCAAAAGGAAAGATGAGAAAGCAAGCACAACATCCTTGGTCCAGCTGTCAAAATAGAACCTCCAACAGAGAAGGCTAACAAGTTTGCTGGCTTTACTCTGGAAATGGACAACGAAAAGAATTTTGTGGTGTTACAGACACAAAAAATTCCTTTAAGTGACCTCTGGCACACAAGAACAGTCAGGACCGAGATACTTCTTCACTGTACATGCTCTGAGCAAATGAAAGGGGAAAATGAGTTGCCTCTGGGAAGGCTTCTCCAGACTCCAGCTGTAAATGAGATTTGCGTTTTTAGTGGTGCACACAAAGCCAGAAAGACCCAGACAGAACAAGGCAGACACTGGGAGCTGTGGAGGTGGCAGAGATGATTTAGAGGTTCACACTGCTTTTCTCTCCCTGTTCTCATCTGCCTCATGACCTTATTGTGAGGAAATTCATAGCAGGACCCATTAGGTCTCAAAACCAGAGTTCACTGCATCCTTCTAAAATTTCAGGTGAGTTCTCACAGGTTTGCTAACTGTACTTCTATTTATGTGCCAAAATGGTGCATAATCAGGTGGATTTAGTTTTAGGTTATATTTGGGTGTATTTTTTACAGAGTATTCAGAGTTGGAAGGGACCCCCAGGGGTCATCAAGTCCAGCTCTTAAGTGAATGGCCCAGACAGGAACTGAACCCCTAACCTTAGCGTTATCAGCACCATGCTCTAACCAACTGAGCTGACCTCAGGATTTAAATTTGGAGACTGGCATTTTCTACTTCAGAAGGAGCGCTGCTGGTTTCTCCCGGGCTTTGGCACCTGGCAGGAGCCACGCAGGAATATCCCAAGTGTGTGTGGGGGGGTGTCCCTGGCACAGACTGTCCAAGTGCATACCTTGACATGGTAGTGGGCATCCAGCAGGATGTTTGCAGGCTTGAGGTCCAGGTGGAGCAGCGGAGGGGACATGCAGTGCAGGAAGTTCATCCCCACGGCTGTCTCGTGGATGATGCGGAAGCGCAGCTCCCAGGGCAGAGGCTCAGAAGCCAGGAGCTTTTCCAGAGACCCCGTCTCCATGTATTCCATCACCAAGCCAACCGGCTCTTTGCAGATGCCATAAACGGGGAGGATGTAGCGAAACTTTGCCATTTCCATCTTCCTGGCTTCTTCCAGTAACTCCATGCGCTCCCTGGGTAGAAGAACGGAAGGTGAGGGATGGAGTAGATGTTTCTCCTCCCACCAAATGTGCACAAAACATTTCTTTATAACACTGAACACCACATTTCACGATCACCACTTGACCGAACCATGCTACACCTCACCTGCCTGCACTCCAGGTATATTTCCACGTTTACTAACCTTGGTTTTTACGCTTCTAAAGGACGACAAAGAGGTGAGGCACACAGTTCCACAGTGCAAATATCCAGAGCATAAAGCCCATCTCCCCGCTTTGATGTTTATGCTGTGCTGTTAAGAACGAGGACAATACATGCAGAGCCCAGGTTTACCACTGCTGCAAGTCCTTGGGCTAAAGTCATTAACTTTTTGTGAGTCATAAGGCTGAGTTAATCAGGAGAGAGCACGGACAGCATTGCTCCAGCGGCCGTGCTCAGACCCAAGCGCTGGGAGAGGAATCCCTGGGAGCCAACATTCAGGGGAGCAAGCTGCCTGCTGTAGCCAGGGAGGCACAACAAAAGCCTCCCTGTCCTCAAAATACAGATTTGAAAGCTCCATCACTGTGCTCACGCAGCTCCAGCAGATGCCAAAACCTCCAGGAGCACCATTTTAAGTGATGTAACAGGCCCGGTCCTGGCAGGTGTAATGAGCACCCCGGGTTGTTTACAGGTCACTTCAGCCTGACCCTGTGGAGGGTTAAGTGTTACTCAGTCCAAGCTGCAGCCTCCCAGGTCAAGACCCTTAATTGCTGTGCCCTTCTCCTGCACCTCACTCACAGCACTCACCCTGAAACAGCCCACAAGGACCTGCTGGGCACCAAACTGAAAAGGGGAAAGCAACAAGGGTCCTCTCCCCAGTCTGACTGTGCCCACGAAGAGGGGCCACAAATGGTGGGTGACAGAACCTTCAGTCCTAAAAACTGCTTTATTAGCGATGATGAACAATACCCAGAGCAGCTTGGGGCCGTGGGTACTGATGCATCACTGTTGCTGTCACCCACCGATGCACAAGAGGACACAGGGAGGTCAGACAGGTCATATTTCCTGAACAGACCCTCTCTTATTTCACAACAGCTCCTGCAATGCACCCAAGATGTGCGTGCTATTTAACGGAGACCAGCACCTGAAGGAACAGGAAGAAGTTTTAACAGAGATGTGTGGTAAGCAGAGGGTCCTACTTTGAAAGGGGAAAAAAAAAAAAAATGACATTACTTTGGTCCTCCCCTACCCCGTGCAGGTGGTGTTGGGGTGACCAACTCTCCTGGGAGATATCAGGGTTTAAACATAAAGCCCAGGGAGCACATTCTCAGCAACTGCCACAACTGATCAGAAGATGCTTGTACCCTCTGCGAGGCAAAAAGCTCTGTCGCCTGGAAAACGCCCAGAGACAAATCCTGCCCTGTGCCACCAACAAGTGATACCAGTTACTGCTGCGGGAGCCTCTGCCACAGCACAGCTTTCAGCTCCATCAAACTTCTATTTTAAAGGATTTAAATCCGAGCTAGAAGCACTCTGCTCTTCTAAAGAGAAACGCCAAGCCCAACCTTCGTGCAGCAAAGTCTCCCCTTCCCACGTGTCCCCCCCCCTCCCTGTGCCTGGATGAGTCGGGGGCAGAACACACCACTGGGAGCCTGCAAGGGACCCTCAGTGCTCCCACGTGGGAGCGATTTTGGGAGCTGCCGTTTGGCCCTCAGACTCCACATCAGGACACTTCGGTTCCCCTCTGCTTTGCCTGCTGCGGGATGTAAACCCAGCCAAGGCTGGGAACGTGGTCTGCTGCCTGCTCCTCACCTGCTCTGGCAACCTGATTCAGGTAACACTTCCCACTAAGGGCAAGTCGAGCTTAGCCAGAAGCACCAGACCCATTTCAGAGGCAAGATCAGGCCAAAAAGTGGTATAAGAGGGACGTAAAGGCTGAGAGAAAAAAAAAAAAAAAAAGATAAGGGAAATCTCTCTATTAACCATGTTGGCTCCTGCTGCTCCCTACAGCAACTTTCTTGTGAAATAATTGCCTTTGCAGACAAGTACCTAGTTTGCTCCTTGGCACGCTGGAAGGGAGCGCCCATGAATAACACAACCAACTCCTTGCCCCCAAGCCACATGCATAGCCAGCATAATTCACCGGGCCTCGGCGGGCTGAGCTCTGGAGTCAGGGATGTAAAATACCCGTCTGAGCCCTCCGAGGCAAGGCAAGAACCCAGCCACAGCTAAAGTCTAGCAAGAACCACCAGACTCCTGGGGTTCCGGGGCTAAGAACAACCTCAGAGAGCATCACCGAAAACACAGGGATCGGCTGCTCGAAACGGGGCATTTTCCCTACAAAAAGAGAATCTTCAGTTTCAACAAAGTAATAATAAGAAGCTCCCTCTCCGCTGCGACCAGACACGGTTAATTGAGTGAATTGACTGACTAACTAACAGGCCAAGTGCCCTTTATCTAATTTGCCTGTTTAAATAAAGCCCCCATCCAACAGTTGCCACCTTTATCACTTTCCTGTATCCAGAGCATTCAAAACTGAATCAGACAAGCGGGTCTGGCACAGCCAGGGGGAGACAAGTCGGCTTTCAAATACGTTTCCAAAAGGCCCCTGTCACCTTTTGAAAACAGAAAAGGAAAGAAGACAAAGGAAATAAAGAGAGGCAAAACAGTCATTAGCCAAGTGCTGGAGTGCACTCGCGTTAATCGTCTTAACACAAACAGCTCGTTAAAACAAGATCTCCTCCATCAGGCAAAGATCAAAGGTCTTTTCCCTTCCCTTTTCCCTCACAAGGTGCCACCGGCAGTCGGCACAGGCTGAGGTGTTCTCAGTGCGCCCATCGCCTCAATACACAAGTGCTAAGGCTGCAACAAAGGATGCTGCAGGGATCCTCCGAATTCACATTTAACAGATCAAAGGATGGGATGGAGGGGTGTGTTACACTGCTCAGTTACTCCTAGCGCTTAGGAATTATACTGCACTATCCAAAGTGGAGGAAAAGAAAAGCTCCAGGTGGGGTTTCTCAGTCAAGAGGCACAGGACTAGTCTCTGTTATAATGGTTTCTTATGTAACACCTACACGATTAAAGAGTCAGAATTATCTTCTCTAAGAACCTTGGCTCCATTCCCCTCCCCCTCCAGTACTATATCCTACCATTATGATAATAAAAATTAAAAAAAAAAAATTAAAAAAAAAAAAGGAAAAGGAAAAAGGTAAAGAAAGGAAAAAGGAAAAAAGAGGGAAAAAGGGAAAAAAGGAAAAATGAAAAAATGAAAAAAGGGAAAAAGGGAAAAAAGGGAAAATGAAAAAGGGGGAGAAGG
>NW_020955401.1:386371-500398 GCF_003031625.1 Empidonax traillii | reverse complement strand
AGAAACATGAAAAACAGGGGGAAAGTAGAAAAATGAAAAGAAGGAAAAAAAGGAAAAAAGGAAAACTTGCATACAGGACAGCTGAACTCATGTAAATCTCTGTCAGAGAAGTCAATAACAGAACAGCCATTTTCAAAGCAATCACAAATATTACATGAACGGGAGACCTCTGACAACCTCAGAAGAGCTGTCTGCTTCCACTCAAAGTCAGACCCCGAAGAGACAGGGCTGCATTCTTTGGATTCTGCAGGACAGACAAGGGACTTGCTCTTGCCCACTGCCTCGCTCCCCAGGGCCCAGCCTTTGCACCACAAACCCTGCCACAAGAACAGCAGGAATTACGACTGTATCTGCATTTGTGTGTATCCAATCTTTATGCCCTAGAGATAACACTGTTACAAAAACACGGCTTTAAACTCACAAGGCAGTCCTTGCAGTTTTATATTCCCCCACCACTGCCACCACATTTCCCTAATGGAGTCTGAGACAGAGCAGCAAAAGTTGCTCCAGAGAAACTCAGAAAAAGGCCCTGAAAACCTGTCATGGGGCCATCTGTTTGAAACAGCTCCAGAGGCAGAGCAGCCAAGCTTCTCCCTGCCCAGAGGAGTCAGGAATGCAAAACCTGCTGCTGGTGCAGATGGTGGTCCACAAAATTATTAACACCTCCGAATTTCTTCAGGAACTCTTTCCATCTGCGTGGTGGCAGATGTTTTAAGGGCATACAGTGTCCTCTGCTCTGCAGGGAACATCTTTAACGACCTGCACATTGCTGACCCTCAGAGAAAAATATAAATAAGAGAACACAAGAAAAACCGCTGCATGGTCTGGGCAGAATATGTTGGGGAAAAAAAAAAAAAAAAGAAAAAAAGAAGCAAATCTCTTCTTTCAGGTTAACAGATCTCAGCCCTGCTAACAGACCTCTGTAGCACAGCCCTGGCACCAGAGGATTACAGGTTAAACTGGAGAGCCAGGCTCACCTCTACTCCTTAAGCAGCACAAGGAGAGTGTTCGTTTCTACCTACACATCCAGAGGCCGCCAGAAGAGATGTTTATTCACCTTCATCACCTAAATAAACACAGATGCCGCTAACAGCAAGGCATTTCTAAAACCCCCTAAACTTCTAAGTCCTGCTCCACTCCCAAATCCGGGATATGCAGAAGGAGCTACACACGGGGCTTTGCTCATTTTTTTTTCCCCCCAGTGAAGACAAACCTTTCCAACTCCACAACCCTGCGGTCACCCCCACGGCCGAGGAGCCCTCTCCAGGAAATGTTGCCTCGTTCACACCCCGTTACAGTCTGCACAGTTTATGTCCAGATGTAAGAAACCCACAAAGGACCCTCTCCAAGATTCCCACCCTTTTTCTCCGGACCACACTTCCATCCTGGCCCACGCCAGGTAAAGAGAAGTGACTTTGCTCTTTCCACTGTGAGTCCTGGGGGAGAGAGGCTCCTCCACCTTTTCTCTGTCACACTCTTTTCATTGAACCTCCCCATCCTGAGAGCACCCTGAGTCATATTTGGGAAATGCAGTCTCAGGGGACCGGGGAAAAGTGGGAGCAAATAAGGTGTTAGGAACGGAATTTGGCTGGATTGTCTGAGAGGGCTTGGGCTCAGAGGTAAAAGCACTTCTGGCTCTACATTCAGTTTTTCTTCTGCTGGAGGCCACTTGGCTCTGTGATGCGATAATTGCCAAGGGAATTACTCCAAATCTCTTTACTGTCTGCAGAAGCACAGCGAGGGAGACTACAGAGCGTTACCGCCACCAAGCCATTACAAACGGGGTTTTAATGTGGTACCAAGTAAGTACATCAGAAAAAGCCTCCGTGTTTTCCAGTTAATAGTTCTGATACCACTGGCAGTTCTTCTAGCCCTTCACAGGGTTCCAAGTAACAGCTAGTCGAGTTAATCTCCCGGATTAACATTCTAATTACACAGGCTTGTTCTGACCTGCGGACTAAAAAGGTAGTGTTTGATTCTGTCTGTGCCCCCCACCCCACCATTTGAATAGCACAAGTTTATTAGAACCGTTTTGGGTGAAAAGTCTCAGTGGAACCAACTCCCGAAAGGGGAGTTGGTAGAGCAGCCCAAAAAACAAAGGACAACTAATAACAGCAACAACAACAACAAAAAAATTTAGCTAAGCTTTATTTTGTAAGGGCAGCTGTTTCAAAGGCCAGGAACCCTCCAATTTCTAATCAATGCTCCCCCTCAAGCATCTGAAGCACAAATTCCTACAGTAAAATAAATCAGTGGTTCAAGAACTGGTTAATTGAAATGATTCAGAAGCTGCAGGAGCCCCACGCCCTCAAAGTTCCCAAATTCTCAGGGCATTTTTGCTTATTGCAGTGGATGTTTGTACGGTCTTCCACTATGTACACACCTCATAGCCACTGAGGGACAGATGGTTCCCTACTGCACACAGTATATATTAATATACAGTTGTGGTAGCAACTCTCAAAATTAATTGTTCACATTAAAATAGGTGACAGCATCCTTTGACTCACAATAAAAACTAACTTTTGGAGTACATTTCCAGATGTGTTCTGAAAACTAAAAGTGTAACAAACGTTCTGGCTTATTTTTAAGACATGTTTTAGTCCTAACTGAAAAATTAACAGTGCTGTTTTGATTAGGCCTCAATGACCATCAAGCCTGAAATCTACTTTGAAGTTTTAATGGTAGGGGGCCTTCCAGGTTAACCCAACAAAACACCCTCTGCAACTTTGAGGTCTTTTTCATTTAATTCACGGGCAGTTACCCTATGCATATATATTAAACTCTCCCCTTTCTTAAAAAGAACATTTAATTTCATTTACTATACTATATAAATCATGCCTATAGCAAAGTCAACAATTCAGATAATGCAAAAGATGCCCCACTACCCCAGGACTCTTGTAGAAGACGGGCTTACAAACATTTTCAATCTTGGGGCAGCTTATCTCCCTCCTCCTGCAGGGACCCCAACGGGAAAAACCTTTTGTGACCAAAACAACCCCACGGCTCAAAAAATGAACTGCAGAATCAGTCTGCGAGTTGGTGGAGATCCCAAAGATCAAGGTGGAGCTGGAAAAGCTCCACGAATGCAACTGGACCCTACTCTCCTCCTTCTGCACAGATGCTGACTGCTGGAAATCACCCCTGTCCCTAAAACAGAAGGATGTTTCTAAAGGTGCTTCTGACAGCCTGGAGAGCTGCACTCCATAGGCCCCCATCCCTGGAAGTGTTCGAGGTTGGATGGGGCTCTGAGCAACCTGGGCTAGTGGGAGGTGTCCCTGCCCATGGCAGGGTGCTGGAACTGCATGATCTTTAAGGTCCCTTCGAACCCAAACCATTTTATGATCCCATACACAGCATGAGCACAGCCCATCGTCCTCCACCACAGACCACAACTACTCACAGAGGGCAGGGGCGCTGGAAGGGGTTCCCATTGTGTGGTACCTTCACCTGCCCCGCACCACAGCCCAGGGAGGGCTCACCCTGGGCACACAGGCACAGGGAGAGGCGCTGGCCCTGAGCTGAACGTGGTGAACACATTTCCCAGCACGTCTCCTTTCAGCACCCAGTCCCAAGAGACACCAAGCCCGCGGCTACAGCACCCACACCCCAACGCCCCCCACCCTAAACCTGCCACTGCCACGCAGGAGTCACAGCTAACACACCTGCGAGCTGAAGGACTGCTCTGCTCGGGGCAGGGATCCCACTGAGAAGCCCCTGGATCCCATTCAGCGTTTCCCGTTCCGGACTGGTTGCCACGACCTTCGGAGCCGCAGCTTTAGCACAAGCCAACACACGCACAACCTGGGCAGGGCAGAAGTGCTTTCCGAGTGGCTCCGAGGGAACAGGCAAGGCATAAGGAATATTTAATCCTATCTGCTGCTGTCGGAGGAGAGGGCTCTGAAGCGGGCAGGGCTGCGGATGGGGAGCCCTCAGTCACCCCGTGGCTCCCCCCCCCTCCCCAAGCTGCACATCCACGCAAGGGCAACCGCAGGGAGCTGTGGGGCAACTGAGAGCTCTGGGATGCCCCTGTGGGAAAATCACCGTCCGTGTCCCCCCTCGCCATCCCCCTCGTCCTGTGGGACTTACTTCTCATCCACATGGAGGCTGGGCGAACACTTGATGGCGAGCCAGGTCTTCCAGTGGAGGTGCCGCACCTTGTACACCTGCCCGAACCCCCCCGAGCCGATCTTCTCCCAGCTGCTGAACTCGCTCTCCTCGAAGGTTTTCAGCAGTCCCATGGCCCACGGGGAGCCGCCGTCCTTGGCCATCGCTGCCGCCGTGCCCGGACACCGCCCGGCTCCGCCGAGCGAGCGCAGCCGCCGCCGCTCCCTCCCTCCTTCCCTCCCTCCCGTCCGCTCGCCCAGGTGAGTCAGGTGAGTCAGGTGTGTGCCAGGGGGACTGGCCCGGCGTCACTTCCTGGGCCGGGCGAGTGGGTGGGTTTTCCAGAGGCCTCTCTTGTCCGCCGGGAGCCGGGGGAGTGCGGCAGTTCCCGGGTTGCAGCTTGCCCCCGGGCAAAGTTCGTGTCCGGAGCTCCTCGGGCAAAAGCGATGGTTGAACCGTGACAAATAAGCTGTTAAATAAAGGCCAGGGGAGCACCAGCCGCTGTACTCCTGCCTTTTTTTCTTCCCTTGCTCAGGGAACCCCGTCTCTCCATCCCTTCTCCTGCGCTTCCCGCCCGGCTCTGCGGGACTCCGGGAGTCTGCACCGCGTGGCTGAGGGTGGTGTCTGTCCACCAAGGCTGGTGTCTGTCCGGGCAAGCTCTGAAGCAACAGTTTTTAGGCTTCTGGGAAAGTGGTGCTGAGAACTGACACGTCTTTGGGTTTCAGCTGCCCCTGGGTTGAGAAGCTTTGACGATCCCAGTGGCAGATTGCAGTGCCTGGATCCTTTTGTGGATCTAATTGCAGGTACCGGTGGACTCAGAATCATAGAATCAGTTAGGTTGGAGAACAACCTCCGAGATCATCAAGCCCAACCTGTGATGTGACCGTTCTCCACCTTACCTGTGGGGCCAGAGCACTGAGTGCCACATCCAGCTGTTCCTGAACACCTCCAGGTGTGGGGACTCCACCACCTCCCTGGGCAGTCCCTTCCAAGGCCTGACCACCCCTTCCATGAAGAAATTCTTTCTGATGTCCAAACTGAGCATCCCCTGGTGCAGCTTGAGGCCATTTTCTCTCGTCCTATCGCTCATTGCCTGGGAGAAGAACCTGACCCCCCACTTGGCTACAACCTCCTCCCAAGTAATTGTAGAGAGTGATCAGGTCTCCCCTGAGCATCCTTTTGCCCAGGATAAGCAACCCCAGCTCCCTCAGCTGCTCGTCATAGGACTGACTCTCCAGACCTTTCCCTGTCTCCTTTGTTATTCTCTGGACCTGCTCCAGCACCTCAATGCCTTTCCTGAACTGAGGCACCCAAAACTGGACACAGCACGTGAGGTGTGACACTATTTTTGATGCAGGCCAGGATGCCACTGGCCTTCTTGCTCACCTGGGCACACTCTAAGTCATGTTCAGCCTCAGGTGGCCTCAGACCAGTGGACACAGGGTCTCATTGTGTCACTGAGATGCTGCAGCTGGAAGGAAGGAGCCTGCAACTTCTGGTGTGTAACACGAAGGTACAGGGGCTATTCCCATCTGCATCATGACCTTCACACCTATCACAGGTCTAAAGGTTAATAAAGCTTGTGTTTGTTCGTTACACTGAATATCAGACTCGAGGTGATTGTTCTCGGCAGTGAGTGTGTGTCACTTAATCTGGCAGGTTAGGCAATAGATAGAGGACAATGTGTTTTAAAGCCAGGATAATAGCAGTTCTTTGAAAAGCTCCATTTAAAAAAGAATCTACAGAGACATTTAATTACTTTCAAAAGACACGGGACATCAAGTCTGTTCTCAGGGCTTTATTCCACATGGACTTCTTCCTGCTTAATTTACTGTGGATTAAACTAAACAATGGCTTACTCTGAATGAGAACATCAATGTATAAATAAATCAGGAATAAGAAATAGCTGTGTGGAGAGACAAGTCCATAGATCACTTCTATACGGCCTCCTCCTTCAGGCTATCATCCTGACTTGTTCCTTGATTTTATTTGGGGCTTCAGGTCTCACTGGATCGGCCTGGAGAGAGTGCCATGCTCTCAAAGAACTCTAATTAAACTGATTTGGAGAACCAGGGCCTTGGACACTTCTCTGTGCATGACTCTGTTACAAATAGCATGCCAAAGACTTTATTTCTCCAATGAACATTGTTATTCAAACTCCTCTTTCATTGGGAAGATGATGAAAGTTGTAAAACTGAACTAGATGAAACCCAGCTTGCACTTAGTTGGCAGCTAAATTTAATCAAAAAACAGACTGTGTAAGTTCTACTTGCACAGTGATTTGAGAATTATTTCAACAAACTCCGTCAAAAAAGGAGTCAGAACTCATGACAGAATATGGAAAGAGTTCATATGAGGGGATTTCAGTTATTTAAGTGCTTTCAAATGGGCTAGGCTTAAACAAAATTCACAGTTAGGGTGCTCAGAGAACTGGCTGCCTAGGCTCTGCACTTTTAGCTGATGAAGTGTAAGAAGGTTGGAGAAGGGCACCAGAAGAGCTTGTCTTCCAGAGGCAGAAAAAGAAGGTAGCAAGTGAATTCCTTGATCCCTGATAACAAAACCAACCAACCAACCAAATAAATAAAATACTATTAGTTAGCCAGGCTGACAAACAACAGTCAGTACTAGGTTTATTGAGAACAAATCATATGAAACCAATCCAATTTAACTTTTTGTGGCAAGACTGACAACCTTCTCTCCTGTGCATGTATGTTAGCAGCAACATCACAAAGAAACTCTCTTCTCACTCTGTTTCATTGCCTTGCAGTATTTCTCAGTCCTTTCGGAGAACAGGATTTAATCCAATGCTTCAGCCTTTTCTTTTTAGACTGAAATCCTTCTAAAGGGTTGCTTGGCATGTATGAACTCAACCAACCTGGTGCTTCAGCAGGTCAAAGGGTGCCTTTGTCCTCTGTGTCAGAGCTAAATTATTTTGCATCTGTGTTTTGTGAGCAGTGGCTGGCAACTAGGTAAATAGCCTTAAAGCTGAAATAAAAAAGCATTAATTTGGAAGTTGTAATTTTCCAAAACTGCTGAACAAAAATCCATCCACTGCTACCCTGTCCCTGAGGGAGCTCTGCCATCCCCTTCTTGTGTCGTGCTGCTGTTCGTGAGGTTGCCCTTGCATTCACGTGGTTGAACAGTAACTGAATCAGCCCAATGATCTCACTCAAGAAAACCACTCCCTTGGTGAATTTTTCAGACAGACCAGAAAGCTGGCCTGGCTTACCAGGTGCTCCTGAATGTCAACAGCAAGGGAGGGTTGTAGGCTGGAAGGAAACTACCTCGGAGGAAGGTGATGAAAGGGACGCAATTGCACGTTGTAGGAGATGCTGGAGTTCCCTGCTGATCTCATTTAAAGAACACCCTCACGGACAACTCAGGAGTGTGGTGTGGGGACGGGAATGAGAGGTAGGAAGAGGGTGGGAAATCTTAAAACCACCTTGTCCACTGAAGAAAATTTTGAAAAGCAGTGTAGATAATCCTACTGGTCAATGACATTCCAGCTGGACTCCTCCAGGCAGCCAGGCACACGGATGAATTTTTGCTTCTTCAGAGCTTAAGGTAATGGCAGCTCTGCCTGCTCAGTCCCCCAAGAGTCAGTTCCTTTATAAATTGATTTGGACATACAAAGGTTAAGCCATTAATTAAAAGGCAGCTTGGGGGACCATGATTGGGCCTTCAGCAGAGTGCTTTTAGTTCTTGTGACTATAATAGCTGTGAGCAAATGAGAACACAAGTTAATAAAAATCTTGTGGCTTCCTTGTAAATCTGAGAACTCTTCTTTAGAGACAGAGAACTGAGGCACATCATCATTTGATGGAGATCTCATAAGCTCCTTACTGTAGACAGTAACAGAACACACTCTGTACTTGATGTGATCTAGTAAGAAAATTACTGGTTTGGGGCTTTAGGGAGGCTTTGCAGATTGCTTTTAACTTGTCTTATTTCACGGAATTACATGCTAAAAACCATATCAGGGCAACCACTCCTCTCCCAGACACTAAACTTTAAAGCCTTTTCAAAATAATAGCACTGATCCAGCTTTGAGATTTTTTTTTTCCCCAGAGACAAATACTGTTCTTTTTCACCTCTGCTTTCTTAGAAACTAATGAACTACACTTGCTAGCATTCTTCCTTTGTAAGGAAAATAATAAAACCCTGCATTCGGCAACCTAATTGTGAAGTATTAAACAAATTTTTACATATATCTTGTTATCAGCTCTGTTTATGACCGTAGAGAGCCCGTGCAAAGTGAAAAAAAAAAAAAAAAAACCTAATTAAAAAAACCCCTCAAAGATTAACCACATTTGCGTTAGCAGCAAATGACTAAACACGGCTGGTTTTTCGCGGTACCGGGCGAAAGAATGCCTAGTTCTAAATTCTCCGTCTCAGAGAACAGGGAAGGCGTTCTGCACGATTTCCTCAAGCTGGGTCTTGCTCTGCCTTCTTGGCAGACGCCGTCATTTTTCAGGTACATTTTTTTTTTGGTTTTTTTTTTTTGGGTTTGTTTCCCCCATCCCCGCTGTCGCCTGCGCTGCAGGGGCACCATCTCCGGGGTCACTATCAAAGGGGCTCTTCTTCGGCAGGGTCGTCTCCGCAGAGCCAAGAGCTGGTCTGGCCGCCCCGAAATCCGCGGAGATCCCGTGCCAGAGCCGCGCTCGGGTTATTATTATTATTAATAATATTATTATTATTATCGCGCTGGTTTTTGCAGCGCCGCTGGAGCCGCGCCAGGTCCCTTCTTATCTGATGATCCGGCTCCATGAGAACGAGTCCCCTTCGTGACTCACGGCCACCTCAACCTGAAGTTGTTTTTCAGGCTGGATCCCGCAAATTCCCTGCAAATAGCACCTCGCTTCTCGCGGAGCCGCTTTCTCCCGGGAGGTACCGAATGGAAGTTTTGTGTCCGTGGGATCGCACTCAGCAGCCCTTGCTGTGTGTGTGTGTGTGTGTGTGTGGGAAACAGCTTCAGAATCACTTCGAAAATTAGGCAGAAACAAAAATTCTAGTTTTCGAACCCGAACAGGTTTACGCGCAGTTGTTTTAGTACAAATAACCGGCATGAAAAAAAAAAAAATTAAAATTTGGTATCAACATCAGGAAAAAAAAAGAAAAAAAGCCTCTTCTCACCAAAATGCTTTCAAATTAATATTTCATCTTCCTACGTGCAAACCAGCATCTTGGAGTGGTGACAGTCTTAACATAAATTAAAAATCTTGACATGAAATCTTAAAAAACACCGGAAAAAAACCTCCCTTGTAAATCATAATTTCTAACTGCTGTTGCCTTGTAGGTGTGTTAGCAAAGCCTCTGCATATAAACTGTATACAAGGCTGCAAATTCTAAAATAGATTATTGGGGGGGAAAAAAAAAGAAAAAAAGGATGTAACTTTTTTGCTCTGCAAAGCCCTTGTGTGTGAATGCAAACTCTGTGAATAATAGTAATAAAGTGAAACAGGTACCTAAGCAATAGCAGAATAAAGCTCTAGCGTGTCATTAAGCAGCATAACTGAGTGAAATTATTTTAAAATATGATTTTCAAATATAGGTCTCCACTAATAAGTTCTTATCCCATCGGATCTGCCCCTACAGCTGATTTTTGCCTTCCAAAATGTATTTAATAGTCTCACGCGAAGCTGTGGGAATCTGGGGACTTGCAGGTCACGTTCTTGCCCGGCTCGTGCAGAGCCACATCTCGGGTACAAATCTATAAATGCCGTGTCTAAATCTGCCGTGTGAAACCCTGACTGGCCTTGGTGCCAATTAACCTTGGTACCTGCAACTGCAGCTTGCACTGGAGGCAGCAACCTCCCGATCAGGCTGGCATGGGCAGTAAATTGTTGGATATTGGATTAGAGACTTCTGTTAAGCTGTTGTAAAAGGCCTGGGAAGGACTCCTCTGTGTTCTGGTTGACTAATACTTTCCATTATAAAAGACTCTTTCTTTGGGAAGCATTAACACCTCGGTTGTTTGTTGCAGGCCTTTGATATTTAGCAAGGGGAAATCCCAGAGGCTACAGTGGGACCTATTCATTGCCCAGAGAAACGTGAGTCAGTTTTCCCTGCGCTGGTAAAGTATTAAAAAATGCTGGCTCTCTGGTTCCTGCACCAAGGAAGATTAAAATCAGGCTGCCACCCACATCTGTCTGGCTGCCCCCACTGCTCAAGTGGCTCAGCTGCCCTTGGAACGTCACCTGAATCGCCACAATTTAGGGCCCAGCATATTTAATAAGATTAAAACCCAGGCACAAAAAAGGTCTCACCTGCCTGCAGATCAGGAGCTTTTGAGGCAACAACACGGTGGAAGGAGATTTTTACCCTTTTAATCTGACTATATTTGAGACAGGGCTTTTAAATGCCTTTGCTCTCTCCGGCCAGGATTGCTAAACATCGCAGATAACCTGGAGTAGGTTGTGAGGCTGAAGCAGCGGTGAGCACATGTATGTAAATGGTATATAAATCCTAAAGTCAGCTCTGTGAACATCTTTAACTGTTTTATTTAGACACAAACATTGTTTTTAATTTAAATCTGTTCATTTAAGGATAGACTGCAGCTTAAAAATCCACTCTAAAAGAAAGACTCTCTAATAACTCTTGAAATAATGTGAAAGTCGCTAAGTAAAGCTAAGAAACTTGCCAAAATTGTAATTTCCTCATATACATCTCACAAGCTGTTATCTGATAAATAACATAGTGGACTAATAAAAAATGGGGTGTTTTACCTCCCAGTTCAAACTGTTTGTCTTGTGCATTGGCTTGACACTTTCCCCATGGGCTGTATTTTGTAAATAAATAAATACACACATATATATGCTATGTGAATATAAAAAACCTTACAAGTTTCTTCTCCAAAATGAAATATCATCTGTAGGAATATAAATGGCTATAAATTAAAGTACTTTATGTGCATAATGTTGTGTTTATCTTGCATATATTCTCTAAGCATATCAGAGTAATTTAACAGGAAAGCTGAGAAAACAAAGTGTTGTGACAAGATTTGACAAGGATAACAGTGAAAACTTTAAAATATATTTAGTTTAAAAAAGTAAATGCCCATCAGAGAGTAAAAAAAAAAAAAAAAAAAAAAAAATTGATTTATTTAGAGTAAAAGTCCATTAAAAGCTGTTTTTGTCGAAATCTCTCTGAATTCCCAGCCCAGATCTGTTCCTACCGGGGTTTTCCCTCGTGTTGGTTGGTGTTGCTTCATCAACTTCAGTGGAAGTACAACAGGTTCCAAAACAGCCTGAAGTTCAGCCCAAACTGGCTCTGGCAGAGAAGTCCCTGTTTCCACCAGAACATTTGCTCCAGTAGCTGATCACTGTGACTGAAGCCCATTCAAGCGTCCCCTCTTCTCTTCCAAAACTGTTTTGACTTGGTCAAGACTTCCTTGTTACCACCTGGAGTTCCTGACCCCAACCCACGGCAGTTACATCCAAATTCTGATGGCCTTCACTGTCGTCTTTATATCTGAGGGAATAAAATCGAAAATAATGAAAATATAAGTTACAAACATAGCACTTACAGCAGAAAATAAGAATAATATCTCATTAGATTGCCAAAACTGATAATGTCAGCAATTAAAAGTTGAATTAGATTGCTGCGTACTACGAGGCACTCAAACAAAAGACACTCTGTGTGAAGGAACACCTGCATGAGGGTTCCAATAAATAGCTTTTATCAAATACATATCACATAACAGAAAATAAGAGGCACCTATTTATAATAATATTTTATTTGTTGGATTCTTTTGTCCCAAAGTGTCCTGTCTCGTTTGTACTGCAGAAGCTGTTCCTGTATTTACATACTCTCTTTGGGTGGATACACACTTGCAGGGTTAAAAACTTTCTTCCAACAGTCAAGGCTACAAGATTTCCACAGTGGTAAAAGCAATAAAAGCAAAAAGACCTTTTTGTTTCCTTGGTTTGGCCATCTTTAGCGTAGGTTTTCCTTCACCATAGTGAAACTTCAGTAGTAAATTGTTTCACACTCGAAATGCCTGAAATGGAATCAAACTTAAGAGAGCTTTTAATTAAATATTTGCATCTCTTAAACAAAATGTTTTAGAAAAAAATACTTTATGATCTGAACAAGAATCAACTGGTAGCACACCTGAAATGAGAATGATTGCTGAGATCATGAACTTTTTGAAGATGTTAGGCCAATGAATAACTCCAGGATAAACATTTCTGGAAGATGTGGTCTTTATATTTCAGAATGCCATTATTCTTGGAAAAAAAAAAAAAAAAAAAAGACTGTCATGGAAGGCTTGCAAGTATATATGACAAAAATGAATGCTTTGTTGAAAAAGGGAAAACCACACTAAAATAGCTGAAAACCTTTTTGAAGTCATCTTCCTAAAATGTTTCCAATTTGTGGTTGTCCGAACTTGTCTGGTGGAGGAACCCCAGTGGAAATCCTCTGCGTTGGCCATCAGTGCTGGACCTAAAGTAAGCACTCAAAACCTATAGGTGAGGGGGAATCAGGCATTTGCATAATAATTACAAGGGTCCTGGAAATGTGTGCAAATAAATACTTGATTTTATGCAAAAAAAATAAAACGTTTCATTAATCGACGTGAAGCTAAACCCATGTAAATTTGAAACTTTGGTCTCATTTATAGAAATATGTTTTATCCTGCTCTTTAATACGCTCCCCACATGCACTCTCATGCAGTGCTGCCTCCAGAGTTAGTGAAGTCCGTGAAATAAAACCACATCCTTCAACATCACAGCTGTAGGCACCTGAATCACTGTGTGTTTCGACATGTTTATGCAGATCAGAGGTGCTCTTAAAGCTGAAAACAAGGCAAAACAAATAACAGATATAATAGTACAGAGGAGTAGCCTTGTGGTTAATGTTTAGGACTGGGAGGTAGAAATTTTTGGCTCTGACAATAACAAGTGAAAGCGGAATGTGTGTAAATTGCTTCTCTACCTCAGTTTTTCCACCTGTGAAAAGGGGATAGTGCAGACATCTCTTTGATGTGCTCTGAATTTCATTTTCCATTCCCTCTTTCTTCCCACACATCCACACCGTGCCCAGATCTGGGTAATTTTTCCACAATTATCACCCTTTCTTTATGTTCACGTAGAGAAAGTTCTTCTTGTCCATTGTCAAGCAGTCACTTCATCCTGTCTGGCCTAGAAATTCCCATTATTTCCTTCTGTCCACCCACAAAGTGAACTCAAAAGTGCTTAAATGTTTTACCCCATTTCCAGCATCCAAGGGCCAAGCCTCTCAAGTTCTCAGGCAAGTTTAAACATAATTTGCCAGTGCTTATATATGGAGCTTGGTCTACCACATCACCATGCCATGAGCCTCGAGTTTTCTCATCTGCTGTCACAGAGGGGACAGTGGAGAGCTTTTCAGTGAGAAGGCCCTTGTGCCCACCATGCCACAAAGGGCACAGGTAACATGGTTAACTGGAAAGGATAATAGAGAAAAAAACCCCTCTCTTCAGTTCTGTATTGTTTACTCTGACATAAGACAAAAAAAAAATTAAAATATCATATTAAAATGATGATGCTTTAATACAGTTGGGAATAAAATATAAAGAATGAGATCAGAATGGAACGCGGATACAATAAAGGGTGCAGTGAGATAATGGTCAATTCAGAGCATTTCAGATTACCTCTAGGAAACAGATGAGAAGTGAAACAGACCTAGAGGATCGTGTTTCACTCTCTGGGCCCTCACAAAAAGGGTGATTATTGTTTTGCCCGTGGCGCTTTGGGAGGGTTTCTAAAGGGTGGATGTTGTCTGGAGGCGTTCTGACAGAGGGGCTCTGGCAAATCTACTTTGAGAGTTCAAGGTATTACTACTCTTAAAAGAAAAGTGGCAGAAAAAGTGCGAGTGCCTGCCCTCCACCTCCCCGTTTCACATTCGGGTGTATTTGCTTAGGGCATAACCATGCTCGGTGCTTGCTCAGCTGCCAGACTTTGAGCTGCAGTGGCTGAGACACAGCTTTGCTCTCTGACAGCTCTGGAAATGGGAGAACCTCTGGCAGACGGGCAGGAAGGGCTGTAACAACTTAATGCTGAACAAATGCTGCTGTGTGCGGATGAATCAGCAACCGGATGGATTCCTGCAGCAGGAAGAGCCTCCATGAAGAAGGTTTGAATTTAGGCAAAACCTGTTTTATTTGAATTTGATGCCATGCATTATTTTGTAATCAGCCCAGTGTTATACAAATGTCCAGGGAAAAACGTGCAGTTGAAGTTCTAATGTTTTCTCAAAAAAAAAAAAAAAAAAAAAAAAAAAAAAAAAAAAAAAAAAAAAAAAAAAAAAAAAAAAAAAAAAAAAAAAAAAAAAAAAAAAAGCAGCAAATATAAGGCTCTGTAACTATTCTGGAATCACTGCCTGCATAGGCACTTTTCCTTGTAGTTTATCCTAGGCCAGAAATTTTTGGTTTACTTTTTCTTTTTTTTTTTTTTTTTTTATTAACTCCCTAAATTCATATGGAAAACTGGTCTGGAATATCTTAATCTGCGAAATCGCATCAGTGAATCTCATCAGTCTCAGGGAGTATCCAACAACTTGTTGGCACGTAAATATATCCACGTAGGGAGCGATTTCAGAATATCTCCAGCATTTGCATTCGCATCACAACTCGTTTCAGAGTAATTTCTTGTAGGTAAGCAGGCTCTTTAAAAGAGAATTTCAATATCTATCAGAGAGCTGTTACACAACGCACCGGGGTAGGAGTGTGAGAGCGTCATGTCTGCACCGGCAGTCTGCACCGACATGCAGATAGATGTGTGTGTGCTGCCAGGATTTGTAGAGAAAGCTGAATCATGAGCCAGGGACATAACTGGCTTTAATATCTGAAGGGATTTGTGTAGTGCCTGAGCAGCTGGACCCCAGGATGTGTCCCAGCTCCCCCAGCCAAGTTCACAGGGCAGCTGGTTCGCTGTGGTTTGCTGGGCCATGACACAGGTTCACATAATCCTTGCTCCTAGTCCAGGCCACCTTCTGATTTTCCCTGGCTGTGCAAGCAGAACACAGGCAGAATTATCAGGGGACAAGGACAGCCAGACACACTGCACAGTTCACAGGGGTTTAAGTGCAGCCAGAGTGACCAGAAGGAAATAGTTCAGTTAGCCATGGGCTTTATTTGATGTATCAAATCTACCTTAATGTGTCATGCTTTAGTTAAAAAAAAAAAAAAACAGAAGAAACCTAACAGCATGTTTAAACAGCTTCATTAGTTAATAAAATTTTTAAAAACCCTTAATTTGGATTTATTTCCAGTTTCTTTTCAAAAGCACCTTGAGAGAAGGAAATAAAAAAAAAATCTAGTCAACAAAACAAAAACAATTCTCTATTTTCTAGCATAAAATATGAAAATTAAGATATATCAGCTAGATGCACGCCAGCTATACAACCATTTAAATACAGGCCTGGTTGGAGCTGGTAGCTCACAAGAAGCATCTGATGAAATGCAGAGTTGCTCAGCATCCGTGCATTGACTTGCAGTCAGTGAAAAACCGTGTTTCCTTAAGAATGCAACTAGAAAGCAGAATCTACCCCCACTGAGCAAGTCTGCACAAAGCTGCCTGTATGTTTATACAACCTAAATATTCCCAGGTCTGGCTCCGTGGCTCGAACATTCCTATTCCCAAAGCGGGAGACCCACCCGCCTCTCGGCTTCTGCGTTTCCTGTGTGTCCGACAGCAATATCACAGGTTTCCTCGTGCTTAGATGCTGTGGGATTCTTTCCCAGCAAGTCATAGCTGTTGTGGGAACCTCTGGGGGACCCGAGGGAGATTGTGGTTAGGTCAAGGAAGGACTGCACTGTTTGAGTGAGGCTGATTATGCACTGCAAGGTGAGCAGAGCTGCAGCCCCAGTTAAAGCACACCTTTGGCTCTAACCAAGCCTCGAGTCGTGGAAGCAGGTAAACAGCTACTACAAAGTAGAAGAGCCCCTTAGACTTTCTGATTTGAAGGCACAAGGAATGGAATTTCCAGGGGATGAAGTCCTGCATTTCCAGCATTTGTAACGCAGTTGCCCTAATTTTATATATACTAATTTTCTTAACCATAGAATCGTAGAATGGTCTGGGTTGGAAGGGACCTTACAGATCATCTCATTCCAACACCCCTGCCATGGGCAGGGAAACCTTTCACTAGACCAGGTTGCTCTGAGCTTCTTCCAGTCTGGCTTTGAACACTTCTAGGAATGGGGAGTCCACAACCTCTCTGGGCAGCCTGTGCCAGGGCCTCACCACCCTCACAGTAAATATTTCTTCCTATTATCTGATCTAAACCTGCCCTCCTTCATCTTAAGGCCGTTCCCCCTTGCCCTACCCCTCCAGGCCCTTGTCTAAAGTTCCTCTCCAGCTCTCTTGGAGCCCCTTTAGGCACTGGAAAGGTCTCTAAGGTCTCCCTGGAGTCTTCTCCAGGCTGAACATCCCCAGCTCTCTCAGCTGCTGTAACAATACTTACAACTCTGAGGTTTATCTGACCCATTCTGTACAAGGTGACCTTGAAAAAAGTAGGTTTTATTTTAAAGAGCTCTGACTTGCCATGTGTCCTTATGTGATCTCATAGCAGCCTTTCATTTCTGACAGGTCTGGCAAGCAAATGTTTTTTTTTTTTTCTGAATTTAAACAGAAACTCCTCTGTGGCGATGCAAATAACTTATGAAGATTTATTAATTAATAACCTATAGCTGCCAGTTGCATTAATAAACTAATACAGCACTGCGACAGTTTCAATATGCTTTTCCATTACCAATTTAATTTAGGCTTAATGAAACCATTTTTTTATCAGTAACTCAATTTTATCTTAAACAGAACAACAAGCTGTTCAAAACGCCAACAGCTTGAAATTTGAGATCTTCTGTCAATTAATGCACTTAATTTCCATCACCAAAACATCCACAAATCCTAAATATATTCCAAGCACTTAAAACCAGAACAAACCCACCACCTCTCCCTTCCTTTTTAGCATATCAACACACAGTTGGTTGAGGTAGGGAGTGTTCTGGTGTAGAAAACGCTGACTGGAAGAGCAAAGCTGGAAAGGAAAAAAAAATTGCTTTTTGACTTGAAAGTAGTTAAATGCTCATTGGGTTTACTTGCAGAGATTTCTTTTAATCCAAGTCTGGCTCTCAGGGGGACTCTTTCTTCAATAATCAACAGCCTTTCCCATCTGTGGGCGGTTTCTCAGCATCAGTGGAATGTCACACTGTGCCGTGGCCACCAAGGGAAGAGAGGCAGTGCCAAGGGAAGAGCTTTTCTGCTGAAACACAGACCTAAGGGTGTTCTGTTGCTCACCTTCCTTATTCCAGTTCACCAAACATGCAAAGCCAAGAGAACTTCTGTGCTGCACGAAAACAGTGGTCTTCCTGGAGCAAACCCTGCTTTCCTTCAATTGACTTATATGAAAAATAGAAATATTTATTAAATCACACACTCATGTTATCCAAAAGCACCTTGAACCTTACAAATATAAACAGAAATATGAGCATACCCACTCACTGTTTTCTGAAACTTGTCTCCTTGCATGATCAAAAATCATGATGTTACTGGAGAACATTTCCTCCACAAATAGGAGATGACACATCCTTTTCTTGTTCGGAGGTTCCTAAGTGCTCCAATAGCCTACATCTTCCTTGAAATACACCAAAACAATCTAAACCAAACAAACTATTTAAAAAACTGCACATGACTACTTTCCTCTTTCTTCTGTAGAAAGAGAAAAGATTATTACATAGTTATGTATTACTGTTATATATATATGTATATGCAGACATTGATGAGGTCCCCTCTCCATCTTCCCAGTCTCTGGAGAACCAGGATGATGGAGTGGTGAGTACCTGACAGCTGCACATCTCCAAGAACTCTGCCTGCTGACCTCCTTTTTTGTTTTATCTTCACACTTTCTGTCTTCGCATTTACATTCGCACGGTGGTTAACCGCAAGCAATCAGCGATCCACCAAACTGTCTTTGCATATAAAAAGCTCTGTCCTCAGATCTCTTGAGCTCAGGAACCCTCTGGTGCTGAGGACACAGTGCAATCTTCAACAGCAGAAGTAGAAAGCTCTGGCAGTTGACATGTCACAAGGGCAAAATCCCGAGTGGATTTATGTTTAGGTGTAAATAGCGCTAAAAAACTACTTTCAGGAGTAAACTTCCTATCATGCAAAAAGAAGCAGCCACAAGTGTCTCTCACCTACCTTACACAGGCAAAAGCTGTGCAGAAAGCTACCTTTTTAGAAAGGTGAAGTGACAGCCTAGACCCAATCAAAGGCTCTAAAGAATCAAGAGGACTAAAATCAAATTCAAGACCAAGAGGCAGGGAAAGATAAAATGTTCTTGATGATAAGAATAACCAAGTGAATCAAACTCAATGACTCGTTGGATACCTTTTAGTCTCAGAAATTAATGCACAAAATTCATTTTACAAAGAGGATTTGCCTAGTTCATTTAACCCAGTAGGTGCATCGTGTGTTCCCCTTCTGCTATTCATCAGGACATCTCTGCAAGCAGAACAAGAACGTGAAAGCCTTGATGACAACCCACGTCCACTGCAATGGGTAGAATATAGGCTGGTATTCCTGGTGCAGAGTTCTGAGCTACAGATTAACATACTAAAGGTACAGAACTCTAAACCCCTTGTTAAAAGACAGAGGAAATCCTAAAACCTCACCCTGCCTACAATGAGGAAACAGGATCCTCAGTGTTTCTGTCATCTCTACAGAGGACATTACACTTCTGATGGAGGGACCACAAAAAAAAAAAAGGTCAAGCTGTTCATGTCTCAGCCAGAAGCTGGAGGACTGATCATCCTTCTAGTGCAACGTGAAGATTTCCATCTCTTTAACCCCAGATTCAAAATGTGACATACAGGACAACAGACTGAACCTCTGACTTTCTATCTGGACTTCCTGGCTTGACCTCAGCCCTGTGTTGTCACAGTGGACTTCGCTGGTGGTCAGTGGGCTGTGGTTGGCCTTGGGTAGCAGCACCAGACCTTCTCTGTTTGTCTTTCTCAGGCCCTGTGAGGAAACTGCACCCTGTTAGTGATGTCCCTGCCTGATTGTGACCCTTCCCTCCCCGTTTGCCCCACGCAGAGCAGCCCACTCTTCCCCGTACCCTCAGGAATTCAACCCAATTATTTACCGAGGGTCCCTGGAAAAGACTTTCTATCCACTCAGTGCCATGACAGCTGCTTCCATGCAGAGGTGAGACCTCACTGGCTTGTCTTTGCCTGTTAGGGTGGGGGGGGGGTGAAAGGAAAATTGTCTTTCATGCCTGGACACCATGATTTACGTGTCCCTTTAAAATGGATGCCACCACCCTGAATGTCAAGAACACAGACTACAGCAGACCCTGTAAAATCCAGGACCTGTTTTTTTTGTGCTGAGGCAGGATCTGTTACACTTTGATCTCAGAAAAGGGTCTTCTCAGTTCCCCAGTGATAGACAAGCTCCAGAATCTCAACAGGCCACAGTATTTGAAAATACCCTATTTAAATGGCTTTCCTAACTTGTGACTTGCACCTTGTTATATCAGTTATAACCTCCTGTTATAACTGATGGGGCCCCTTCACCTGTTCTAATGAACTTTACTTTCTAAAGCTATGATCACAATGATGTGTGAATTTTGTTCCTCTAAGGACTAGAGATTCTACACTATTAGGCCACTGGAGTGAGTTTCCCAGCCAAAAAATAGTCCAGCTGATCTCAAGAGGGAAAATGAACAAATTTATGTTGCCTTGCATCCACTGATGGGATTTTGTCACTGACAGCTAACCCAAAAAGCAACTTGAACACATAAACTTTACCATAAGAAATGCAGAGACAGGTATCTGGGGGGTTCACCAAGAAGGTTCCAGACAGATGTGGACTTTGTTGACACATTTTACAAAACAAAGCCAAGCTGATCTGTTTAAAGCAAGCCCAGAATGATCTGTTCCAGGGCCAGAGTCCCACAGATCGCCTCATATTAATTCAGCAGAAAGGCTTTTCTTCTGGAGAGGTTCTGCTCCTACACTCGGTGGGTCTGAGGCTGAACTGCACGCACAGCAAATACAGCCCATAGTTTAGCCCTTACTCAACCAACCAAGGCGTCTGCTATGAAAGACTGTCGATGGAATGTGGCTTCTCCAATACAGCCAAGGGCAGAACACCAGCTTTGAAGCCACGGCAATAATTTTAACACAAGAGGTAGCTACCAGTATAAAGAAGGCCTTAAAAATGCTCTTTCTTACCACAGAGCTGGGAAAAATTAGGATGGCGAAAGCTGTGCTTCCCTTGATTTGAAGGGATCAGGTGAACAGGAAGAAGAGTAAGATCACCTTGAAATTTATTATGAGGGAGACAACCCTGATCCTGCCTGATAGAATACAAGTGAAAAGTCTGAATGGTATATGAACTGTAAACCACAAGCAGACTCATGAGGAAACTCAACCTCGTTTAGTACTGGCAGTTCTCAGCTTGGACTAATTGGGAGTTGAGGGCATTCAACTCCCAATTAGTCTAAGTTGAGAGTTGCCTATGGATGATAGGAACTGTTCTATTTAAATCATGGTGCTCTAAAATAGAACTGCTTTTGCAATTATTTTAGATAAATTTAAAAAAATCTGAAGATCTCTCACAAGTTCTCATGTACCATGTAGCACTAAGTGAATTTTGTAAGAAACACTCCAGTGAAATACTTTTTAAAATAGTTTGTTTTTTGGTTTTTTTTTTTTTTAAATATGAAGTACCTTTCCAGTGACAATAAACAAGTTTCTTTTGATTTGTATCAGCTTATTCCTTGGTACCGTACACATGAAGAGCAACATGCTTATAAAACCATGCTGGGTTACTGAAGGTAACCTTAAACCAAAATAAAAGCATGGAGAAGACAAGGCAGTTCTGGCAGGAAATCAACTGACAGGAATATGGAATTAAGTGTTTTTAGAAACCGAACAGGCACCGGTAAATATTGCAGTAACATTTAATTAACTCCCTCCAACACAGACACAATTACATCAACTACAAAAACGTAGAACATTCTGCAGTATCCACAACACAAACCAGGCCCTGGATTTTCACCTGCCATCTCATGGCCGAAAAATCTGTCTAGACTAATTGGGTGAATAGTCCCCATTCTCTGTGGCAGGGATGTGCCTGTTAATGTGCTTCTGCTGATTTATGTCTTTGGCACATTTTTTTACCCTTCTCCCCTCTCTCCACTTCTCCCTGCTCCTGCTCACGGGAAGGCCGTGAGGGCAGTGCAGGTAATTCCAACAGAAATGGGAAGGCTGCACAATGATTAAGCTGAATTAAGAGTCAGGATGCTGCACTGCAGTAGTCAGTACTTATGTGGCATGAGGGGACTAAACCTTAATTAGCCTCTGCCTCACTCCACAAAAAAATCCACAAAGTGAAAGTAGACTCATATTGCATTTTCTTCAAGTGGCACAAAGTGTCATTCAGACGCATCGACTGCATCAGTCCAAATTCCGTGTTCCACTCAGTTCCCAATAATTTAACCCTTAACCTCTCTCCTGTGCTGGCACAAATTTTGTAAGGCCACACACTGAATCTGGGACATGGAGCTGATCTGGCTCTCAACCAAATCAGACACTGGGGAAGGGAAACGGGAAGCAGCTGAATCTCCTTAGGCTGACATTGCCATGCTGATAATGCGCAGCTGATTAAAGTGCAAACAGCAGTCTTTTTGTTTTTAAAGAAAAACATATAAATGAAAAAACCTCCATTTATTTTGGATTATCTGGTTTAAATCATCCTAATCTTCGCAGAGTGGATTAAACTAAGCTGCCAGGCATTCTGCATTCACACAAGGAGTTAATCCAGGCAAACCCTGCATTTTAAATTCATATTCCAGTGTATTTCACAACAGCTCCCTAAGGGAGACAAGCCCTTATTTCCTCTGAAGGGCTTGAAACAGGATCTGAGAAATCCAAAGGTCTTGTGTATATGTAAGCATATAGGCATAAATAAAGTGAATCAACTAAAATATCTAGCCAGACGGATCGAAAACCACTTCACTTCTTAATCAGAGCAACCATAAGGGGCTCAAACCCATTTTAAGTTGTTGGCACCAAAACTTTTGAGTATTTCACTGGAGCTTTCTTGAACATTCTTTACATGTAAATAGGAGAGAGAAGGTTTTGGGGCTGTTGCCTGAGTCGGAAGCTTTACCTTTGGGGAAACTGAATCCGACACAGTAAGAGGTACCACAAGTGTCAAGGGGAAGCTCTATGGGTGATTTTCAAAGGGAATTATATTCATAACTGTGGGAACATATTTGCAGGAGGGTGGGAAAGGTAAGCAGTTTTCCCTGCCCTCAAAATTCTCCTCTTTCACAGTGTGCCCTACCCCACCTCCTGGGTCTGGTGGAGCCTGCCTACTAGGTTGGGAAACATTCTTTTAATTAATAAAATTCACAACATAGTTTGAACTTGAAAAAACATGTATGAAGATATTTAGCAGAATGCTACGGACTCCAGGGTTCCATCAGCCAAGACTGCCCACTTACATAAATGAAAAATGGAACATGAAACCAATTAAGTGATTTTTAAGCATGTTTTTCAAGCAGAGGCTGTTCTCACTGACAGATGCAGCAAAGTAAAATTCTGAGGGCTTTGAACTTTTTCTGAACCTCTCAATTTTTAGAATAAATAGCCCAGTCCTGGCAGTATGTGAGCAAAGACTGATGTTGGTAGGTATTAAAGAGTATTAATAACAAAAAGAAATATGCAAGAAATATGTAAGAAATATGATTCTTGTAAGGTATGAGACATAACGTTTGTAACAACAGTTTGTAATCAAACTATGCAAAGTTGTCATAAATAATGTTCTGTATTATATATTTAGGCTTACAGCTTTAAAAAGATGGAATGGGGTACTGCATGTGTAATCCACTAGTAAATAAAAGCCTTTATTTACAGAGATAGAGTTTCTCACAGACTGACTAAACAACAGAACTAACTCTCTCTATATTCACTCCCAGATTTTTATGTCATTCCTTATTTGATGCAAGGAATAAGTAATGAAAAGAGAGGTATGCATTATGTGAAAGCAGATTTGTTAAAGTCAGAGCCACAAGAGCCAGATGGATATTTCTAGTCATGCTTTCCAGGAATAACACACAGATGAGGAGGGACTCACCTTCTATATGTCCATTGGCAAAAGCAATCTCTAAGCTTAAATGTTAAGAGGAAACTGGAAATGAATTTAGACCTAGTAAGGTGCAGGTTAGCAAAGCAAAGCCTGGACTACAACCACCACCAGAAAACAAAAGTAATTTCTCTCCATCACTGCAGTGTATTTAATTAAATATCACACTGGTTCCAGTTCAAGGATGTGATGCACGTGAGGGAGACCACCCAAAGCACCACCAATCTGACATTCCCTTGCATGGAATTGTATTTTCATCCTCATTAGTGTCTGTTCTTAACCTAAAAAAGGTATTTTATGTCATTAATTTTATCACAACTTTTAATATGAAAAAATTATGGATAAGAGAGAAATGGGATTTAAGGTTGATAACTCACGAACCTTTGAAAGGCTTAGATTGACATAAGGGAAAAAAAAGGACCAAAGACCTCTGAAGAACAAATTTGTTGTTTAGATTCATAGCTCACCATTAGTAATCATATGAAGTTTGAAAAATTTGTTTGGTTTTACAGCTTCCCAGTAGCTCAATTCAGTTGTTTCTTCTTCATCAATATTTTGTTTTCAATTATACCACTTAACTGAAACAGAAAAACTCATACAACATGAAAAAATTACTGTAGACCAGATAAAAAATTTTCCTGCACCTGTTTCTTTTTCTGAGAACTATCTTGCTCAACAGTTACACCAAAGGAGATGGTAAGAAAATGTCATCACACTTGTGGATGCAAAGGTAAATGCTCAGTAGCCATAAATATGAGCTGAGGTTCTGAGGCCAGGAGTGACAGATAGTGCTTCCCCATAATGCCATATCAACATGAAGCCACTTTTCATCAGGAATAAACACCTTCAAGATGCAGAAAAAAAAATAATTATAGGCATCAGTATTTATATTAATGTTGTTAAAAAAAGGATAGCAACTGCTATTGCCTTGGTTTACTTGATACAGAAATAGCGCAGTCAAAACAGAATGGAAAAATGATTTTATCTAACACAGGACACCAAAAAGGGGTCAAGATAAAAATCATTTTTAGCTGAAACCAATCTCAGCCACATTTGGACATTAAACTTATATAAACAGCTTGTTGCAAATGTCTGATTTCTGTTACATCACAGAAAAAAATCCCAAACATTTGCAATTGACCAAGGAAGCATCAGATATTCTGTTGCCTTTCTTCAGACAAACAATAAAGACTCTGGACCTGGCTAAATGAACTATAAAGTTCATTTATTTATCTTTAAACTGGGTCTGTTAAAAGCTTTCATATATGCTCTTGAAACACAAGAGAAGTTGCACCTTTGTCGAAAAGATTGTTTTAGTCGCCTCAAAAAGGCAGAAAATTTGAATTCCAGGTAGCAAATTTTATGCAAATGTCACAGAATCCTGGGATGGGTGAGGTTGGAAGGGACCACAGTGGGGTCATCTGGTCCCACCTCCCCGCTCCAGCAGGGCCATCCCAGAGCACATGGCACAGGGTTGTGTCCAGATGGTTCTGGAATATCTCCCATGAGGGAGACTCCACACCCTCCCTGGGTGATCTGTTCCAGTGGTTTACATTTTTGTGGTTGCTTGCAAAGATAGCGGAACACAGTGTTCAGAGTGAGCAAAACCACCCAATTGTGAGTCAAATCTGGAGAACGCTGAGGTAAAGTAGGGAAAGAGGGGGGAAAAAAGCCGATATCAAGTATTCCACTTGCATCACAATTCTCCCAACAGCAAAAAAATCTCCTCCAAAGTCCTTGGGAACTGATGCCAGCTACGTCTGTTCTCCAAACATGAGACTCCTTCAGTGGTAACTGCGAAAATGGACGTGTGTTGTCAGAGTTCTGGGATCTTTCATCCCAAAATTCACAACTTCTCCACCAACCTTGCTCTTAAGACACAGGAAAGAAGTGGCATTTAACGGAGCACTGAAATCTGCACGAAAAGCAGAAATCTGCAGGAAACACATGAAATCTGCAGCTGTGCCACAGCACTGAGAATGCCCACAGTACTTACATGTGTAGTAACTTCTGTGAATAACCTTAGCAGAGAAGCTGGATATTGCTATCTACTGATAATGCACTAGATGAAGCTTGAAAATGTCAGTGGCAAACAGATTTTTCGCTGCCTCACAACGGCAGCAATACCACAGTGCTTTGTTCCTTTTTGCAGAAAGGCACTTCTGCAAAAGTAGATTCTGCAGAAACAAAAGAATTGTAAAAATATGTATTTTCTTAGGTATATGCTGTGACAGTCTCCATCTTAGGTCACAGAGACATTGTTAATGTTGGTCCGATTCTACTTTTTTCACCTTTAATTAAAACTCATTCACCTTTAATTAAAGTGTCTACACCTGTAATTACACTTGATTACAGTGTTAAGAATAAAGAGCAGGATACACAAGAGCCAAACCAGCTATATTAAAAAGTCTGGTGTATTATGGCTATTACATCCACAGAGACTGCCTGTAATTTTCTGCAGAATCGGATTTTTTTGGTTTCCTTTTGAGTGCATTTAATGCTATTTATATAAAAAGTGTAAAACCCAATACCTGTCATAAATACACCAGTGTATGTACCCAAATAAGGCAAATATCATACAAACAGTAAAGGCTTCCGTTTTTCTATAAAGATTCATACAAATCCTGCTTTAAACTTAAAATTACTTAGCAGACCAGTTCCCTGAAAGCGGAGAACTCTGCCATTCAAAAATAATCTTCTAAAATCTGCACGTGCTGAGGCCCTAATCTTAAAAATCCTATTAAAAAAAACCCCTCAGCAGAAATTCTCATGACATCACCTCTCCAGTCTCTTTCCATGTAAGTAACAGCAGTCAATTAAAAAAAAAAAAACAACAACAAACCCAAACCAAGATAATCAGGAGTGAAGCAAAAAGCAGGTAAAAGCCCTCGACTAAGGGCTTATCAAAGAAGAGGTGCAGGTAAACTGAAGCCAACATCATTTTCCAGGAAAACTGAAGTTGGAATTATCTCCCAGGCTAGGAATAATCTCCCAAGCTGCAACATAATCCGTGTGACAGGTGAGATATAAACGACCTGCTGTTTCCAGGTGGTGCTGTGGGTGCCAGTCCGAGTTTTTCCTCCACGTGATTACAAAACTCCTCCGTGCGTTTCCCTACACAGCAGCTTTCTTTCCGTTCGCGTGGCAGGATCAATCCAGAGCTCCCAAATTCTCAGGAGCGCAGAGAAGTTTTAGCTATCACATTGCATTTCTGTAAATTCCTCTTGTAAAATTAGGATTACAGTCTCCTCAAAGACACGAACATTTTATTTATTTTTTTTTTTTAATTAATGGATATCTTTTTTTTTTTTTTTTTAAGAATCTCAGGTCATATTTTGCAAACATTTACCCCTTGACAGAAGCCACAAGTTGTAACATTTTCATTCCAACCGCACAATAAGAGTCTTATGATCACCATCCCAAGCATCTGCTGAGAGTGCCTTTATTGTAATTTAACTCCATGGCAGGACTGTAAAACCTCTTTCCACACGGAAAGCCAAAGCAACCACTACCAGGAGTGTAATTCCAGTCACTTTAGCCTGACATCAGCGTGGGCTCTCACTGAACAGGGCTGGTTCCACTCACCCTTTCTTGTTCTTAAGCTCCAGCTCTGGAATTGGCACAGCCAGCCACTAAATTGATTAGAAAATGGGTCCAAGTGAAAGCTGAGTGTTGGGGGGAATGATGGGCAGATAAATCAGTTTTCTGCTCAACTGGATGCATGTTTGTATCAATATAAAGGAGGCAGCAGGAGTATAAACCAAGGAGAAATAGTCCCACAGTTTTTTCCTGACTCTGAACAGATACAACAACTGCAAACTTTATTAAAAAAAACACAAACCACCTACTGGCCCGTTCTCTGTGGTTTTCCACCTCCCTGCTCTTCCCTGCGTTACCAGCTTCCAAGATCTGCCAGTTCAGCTGCTCAGAGAACCACTCCCTAACTCACTTTATTCCCAGCACTCTTGGATTAGTTCTAAGAGTTTAAAGAGCCTCCAAGCAGATCAGCTGGCGCAGCTCAGTCAGCAGCAGACTTGGGAAGGAGGATGGCAACAAGCAGCTGGGAGGAGCTTCTTCACTTTCTCATCAGCCCATAAAAATCTGGAAGACAAACTCTGTCCAATAGCCTAAAGCATCAGTGTAAAAGCCTGACTCTGTCTTCCCTGGTGCTGATCCTGTGGATTAAAAAAGTTGGGCACTGACATAATGCCAGGTTAAAAAAAAAACCCATGTGTGAAAGTGGAAGATTGAGCAGGAATCGCTGTGCCAACTCCATGGTGTTAAGCACTGACACCATCAGCATAACTGGCAGCATCTTTATACTCCCAGCTACTAAAAATACGGATCTGGAAGTATTTCCCTACCAGAAAGTTAATTACTGTGAAGCTTCTGAGAGGACTGATGGTCTTGTGTTCCAAGTGGGGACTCTTCCCACATGGTAACAGTTTAATCTAAACTGCTACAACCAACCTTTTCCTTCCACCAGTGCTCCAGCTCCCTGACCTGGAGCAGGAAATCCTGGCATCCCTAAAGACAGAAGGAAAGGCAAGAAGAGTAGTGTTTATGCTGCAAATTAAATAATCCACGGTCAGGGAACTTTATATTAAAGTTATCCCAGCCATGGCATTAATACTACTGGAACAAAATATTTCCAAGTTGTAATTATTCTAATTGACCAACACCAGCATCCATAATGTCCCAAGGGGCAAACTGAGAGGCAAAAACCAGCGGAGGGAAAACTGGGAGGGGACTTGAAATCCTCCCACCCATAACAGCACAGCCCCACCTTGTCTCTAAATCCCACCCAAACCACCCACATCCCCCTTTCCTTGCCTCTACACCCCACCTGCCCACTCACCCTCCAATCCTTCCATTTTTAGTGTTGTCTAAACCCACCATTTTCAACATCCTTCACACAGAACGCCTTTGAAAGAGAGAGTGTACAGGTGGCAGTGGAGACCTGGAAGGATCTGTAGCCAAGCGCAGACCACACACATTCATTTGCTCCTTCCAGACTGATAAGTGTCCTGTGCAACCAGAATTTGTGATTTCTTGCGAGCATTAATTGATAACAGCAAGTTCTTGCTCCACTTGAATTACTTCTTAAGCCTCTCTTCATTTTGATAAAATGCTTACACTTAATTTCAAGACATTTTTTTCCGGTAGGTAGATTCAGAAATTCTGGCTGTGCTATGAGAAGACAAAGTAAATTAAGAAGGAAATGTCTATTTTGTATAATTAGAATGACAAATATCCCTATACTAACTACAAATGCTTTCAGGGGTGAGTGGATGAGCAGTAAATAGAACACTCTTTTCCAAGATCCTTCTGCAGGGAACATTCATATCTCTATTCATCCCACTTCTTAACTAAATAACCACACAAGTATATCATGCCTGGAGGAAAACTTAGTGCATGTTGGGATTTGCATGTATTTCATGGGAAAAAAAGTAGTGAAAAAGGGAGGAGAGTGAACGAGAAGTAGGCGCATTTGCCTTCAGGACAAAGTTTCTCATTTTTTCCCTTTGATTATGCAATCTAAGCTCTTCTTTTTTGATCTTAAAAAAAATGGTGCTTTGTCACTGGTTCCAGTCTCTTCAGCAAAACCCTTCTGTTTGCGTCAGCGTGGACTTCACAGGAGGGCAATAAAGTCACTATTCTTTGCCTTTAGAGACACACAGAGAGCCCCAAAAACAACCTGCTCCTGCCCAAATCCCCCCAGCCTATGTATCTATATTTGCAATGTAGCAACTTGGAATTTTATAACCTAACCAGGGCCCTTGGGTGCAAGTGCCATCTGTCCATCTGTCAGAGAAAGGTATTCACTCCTCTGAAAGCTCAGACTGAAGTCTTTACACGAGCATGGGTGTGGAGAGAAGGGAAAAGGAGCATGAGCATGCAGGTAATTTATTTATTTTTTTAATCTACCAGCCAGCATAGCAGATTGAGAGCCATTCCTTTTTTATCTACCTCTCCTCAGCACAGAAAGGGTTGGGACTTCCTCGCCCTTTCCTTTAATGAGCTGATTTGATTTTTTAGGTGGGTTTTTTGATTGTAAAGCAACCCTTTATTCCAGTGTCACCCCCTTGACAACACTGGTATCATGTAGCTCTATTCTGTGCATGAGAAAGGACAGTCACTCTTGACAAAACACTGCCTGCAACCTCGCTTCTGCTCTTCCAAAAGCAGTGAAACGTGGGCCTTCCTCATTCCCTTATCACTGATCATCTCACTCCTTGGTTTCTGCATGTTGCTGCACATAACGCACCGAGCGTGTGAATTCAAACCTTGGGTTTTAATTTATGGTATAAACTGAACACACAGGGACACTTTCCCCTCCTGCAAGTAACAGGACATGGATTCTGCTAGGAAAAAAAAGTGTCTGAATGCAATACTCACTAATTAGTTCACAGTCCTGCAGCCACCACAGCTCATCATACAGCGCAGCGCAGCAGGCTGAGCATGTGTTTTTTTAACTATACTTCCAATGTTCTTTGTTGCCTCTCAGGTCCCTCTTTCTCCACAGTTTTGAATCCATTTCTTGAGGCTGAGAAAACTGGGGCCTGGAGAAGAGAAGGTTGTGTGGAGACCTCACAGCAACTTCCAGGGACTGAAGGGGCATACAGGGAAAGCTGGAGAGGGACTGTTCATCGGGAACTGGAGTGACAGGACAGGGGGGGAATGGGTTCAAACTGAATGAGAGGAGGTTTAGATTGAATATTAGGAAGAAAGGCTTTCCTGTGAGGGTGGTGAGGCCCTGGCACAGGTTGCCCAGAGAAGCTGTGGCTGCCCTGTCCCTGAAAGTGTCCAAGGCCAGGTTGGACGGGGCTTGGAGCAACCTGGGCTAGTGGAAGGTGTCCCTGCCCATGGCAGGGGGTTGTAACTGGATGATCTTTAAAGCCACTTCCATCCCAAACCATTCTATGGTTCTGTGATAACCAGCAACAGGAAAAGAGGAAATGCCTTCAAGCTGCGCCAGGGGAGGTTCACACTGGTCATCAGGAGGAATTTCTTCGTGGAAGGGGTTGTCAGGAATTGGAATGGGCTGCCCAGGTGGAGTCACCTTCCCTGGAGGTGTTCAAGAAACAAATGAATGTGGCACTCAGTGACAAGGTGGTGTTCAGTCACAGGCTGGACTCGATGATCTTGGAGGCCTTTTCCACTCTAAATGACCCCGTGATTTTTTGTTCACCAAACGGGAGAGATCCGAGTCCTGGAGACACCAAGGTTACTGAGCTCTGTGAACACAGCCAGCTGTGCTGGGAGGAGGAGATACAGGAACGAGCACATGGCTGGAGGGGAAGGCTGGCAGAGCTTTGCTGGTGTTTGCTCTCAGTAACAACACCCAGCGCGTCAATCCCTACGCGAGGAATTCTGGCAAACGAGCCAGAGCATGTGCAGCCTCCTTCCCTGGGATACCATCGTGGCAAGAACCTCAGGTTCAGGTGGGCAGGAAAAGGGTGGAAATCTGTAGAAAATGAGCACCATTAGTTTCTCCTAATTTTAACTCCTCATTCTGCCACTATTACACCTTTTTTTAAATTATTTTTTGGGTTTTTTTAGCCTTTTTTACATTTCCAGGAGACCTTGAAAGCTTCTTAGAATCAAAATCTGCAAGGAAACAGAACAGTACAGGAGAGCACTCAACTGACAGCAAAAAAAAAAAAAATTAGAACTGAAAAACTTAGCTTTAGTTGAAATAAATCCCCAAACTCGGTATTTTTAATTGCTTTTGATATCAGCTGCTCTGCAGTCATTGCACCCAATAATCAGCTTTTCTGAAATGTTAGCAACTAATCAGGCACTGTGCCTGGTCAACAGTGCTCATGGATAAGGCAGAAAGACAAGAGCATTTCACTGCAAATGATGATGAAGTCCTGACTCGGGGGTGACACTGAAGTCCCCTGGATAAGTCTCACCCTCAGTGTCCCTTCCACGTCACATGCAGTGTCAGGACAAGGGGGAATGGCTTTAAACTGAAAGAGAGTAGGGTTAGATTGATTAGTAGAAAGAAATTCTTCCTTGTGAGGGTGGTGGGGCCCTGGCACAGGTTGCCCAGAGAAGCTGTGGCTGCCCCTGGATCCCTGGAAGTGTTCAAGGCCAGGTTGGACGGGGCTTGGAGCAACCTGGGCTAGTGGAAGGTGTCCCTGCCCATGGCAGGGGGTGGCACTGGATGATCTTTAAGGTCCCTTCCAACCCAAACCATTCTGTGATTATATTGCAGGGGCTGCATATGCTCAATCCTGCCAGAATTGACCCAGCAGCAGCACACACCCAGAACAGCCTTTCAGCACCCAGGAGGGAGAACAGATCCAGAAGGGCTTTCTCAAATCATTTTAGGGCAGCATCTCAGCACCGGAGAAAATCACTGAGCTGACAAAAACCACGACAGAAATACTTTTGTCCCCTTTGTCCCATTGCCACCATGACACTTTGGGTGTGCTGTAGTGAAAAGCCGCTATGTGAACACAAACCTCAGTGACATCTCCAAAAAACCACTTTTCAAGCAGATCTTCACTGTGCATCGTGGTGTGGATGAGCACTTTCCTCCTCCTATATTTTTCCTTCTCCCTTTACATCAGATTACAGCCACCATGAAAAGGCAGCCAAAAGTACAAGATTTTAAAGACTTTCCAGCAGGTATACCCAAACCAATAATAAATGTCAGGCCAAAAGGAATCAGGAGGAGTGACATTATTATTACTTTAAACAGCACCAAGGAAATCTCACTGCTGAACAGTTCCCAAAGAATGCTAACAAAGCTATTTACCCCATGCATTTCCATGTAGCACCTATAGTTTGCATATAACTGTCATTTGGATGTATGGTATTGATTCCATTCCTAGTTTTCAAGATGAGAAACTGAGACATCTTTATAGTATGCAGAACACCAGCAAATCACTCTGACAAACTGGCAGGAAACTCAGTTCTTGAAATAAATCCAACTGCTTCCTGGCTGTTAACTTCAAACAACCCCTGGAACAATAAAATGATACAGAAATGTAGCTGGTTAGACTGAAAGGAGACTGACTGGTAGGTTTGTGCCAAAAGACTCACTTTTCATAGTGGCACAGCTAAAAAAAAAAAAAAAGATTAGATTTAGAGAGTGTAATAGCACTTTATACAGGCATTTTTCCTGAGAGAACTCACCACGTAGCACAGCCAAGGAAGGTTCAATCTCCTCTGGTTTCTGTTACTACTAAGCTATAGAATAAAAATTTTAGAACATGTTTCTACCTCATGTTTCTGTATACTGTGGGATCCACAAAGTTCTGTGAGGTGATGATTGGGCTTAATGCTTTTGACACGAATCTCCATGATTTGAAGAAAAAATGTTTGATGCCTTAATGAAGGAAGAGGAAAGAATAACACTGGTAGAGAAAGGGTTCTGTACCTTGATGCTCTTTTACTTCAGAGCCCGTGTGCCACAGACAGCATTCAATTAAACAGTCTCATCAGCAAACAATGACAATACACAGAACACTACACAACATCACTCCTTTGGCTCCAAGTAATTCCAGTTTGCGACTGAACAGCTGTTATGCAGAAATCTCCCAACACCCGTGGCTGAAAAACAATAACCTTCACGTCCTACAGCTGAAGAGGCAGGTAACGAATGGGGGAAGGAAATTTGGATTGCACATCCCTTAAGGAGCTTCTATTTCCTGCGCAGTTTGGAAACAGCATCGGTACAACTTTGGTATTCACCTGAAAAGCGCTGGGTTGGGAGAGCAGGTGGGCAAGGGCCACTGCTTGCCCCAGGTAAGCTCTGCCTGAAAAGGCAGCAATTTCCAACCTCTCCAAACAAAATCATTTGAGACAAAAGCAAACACAAGAATTTGGGGTGTTTTTGACATTTTTTTTCGTGGTGCAGCACACCCAAGACACAGTTGTGTTCTTGTAGGGATGCTGATTAACAATAGTAATAATAAACTCATGCTGAGAGATGATGAGGTACCATAGCAAGGGAAAGTCACTCTCCTGTCTCAAAGGAGTGCTCTGGGAAGATCAGCTTGTAGAAAACTTTCTATTGCCTGACACAGCCAAAGCCCTCCCAGTGCTTATATTTCTCCTTCCTGAATAAAGATAATTTCTAAGTAAGAACAACCATCCACTGGAACAACCTGCCCAGGGATGTGGTGGAGTCCCTGTCACTGGAGATTTGTAAAGATGCACTTGGATAGGTTGCTAGATAATGATGATTCTATGAATCTGCAACCTCATCCAAGCTCCCTTTCCCCAAAAAAGGCTGGACCAGATCATCTTTTGAGGTGCCTTCCAATTCTACGATTTTGAGGATACTGAGAGACAAGTGAGGGATATTTCTACGTGACCACAGCACTCACTGCGTGATCATTCCTTCTGAAATCAGCTGGAATCAATGCCTCCCATAAAGGCAAGATCCCACCTGCCTGGATGGGAATATGAAGGCCAGGTAGTGTGGGTGGCAGGCCAGGCCCCACAAGAGTACAGAAAACCAGGGCACCACATCAGGGTAAAGAGGTTTTGTAAAGCCAGAGAGGTCTCTCAGTGGTCCATTACCTCCATGTGCAGTTCTTATCAAACAGGAAATTATGTGTTAAAATGATGCAGGTTGATTCAATGCAGTCATCAGTGCTCCTGTCAGTAGTATTAACATGGAGCAGATGGACTCTGCTAAGGCAAAACCCCTCTTTTTTCCCCCCCAGTTAAAACCTTAATCACTATTTGCATGTCTAAACGAAACTTTGTTGTAGAAATTCTATATGCAGCACTGTAACCCCTCCATCTGTGTGTACATATATATATATATATGTATCTTTTTAGATGTTAGCCATCTTTATTTACCACAACAACTTGATCTAGGATCTCTCCATTTGCCTTCCTTCCCTTTTTTTTTCCCCCTCTCTCTAGAGTACCCTGCCAAAAGATAACATGCCTTTACCAATTAGGCACCAAACACGGGGGAAAAAAAAAGAAGTTTAAAGTACATAAACAGCATATTTTGTAAATAAAACCTGGCTTCCTCTTGCCCAGCAGGTTTGGTGTGAAAGGGAAGTATCTGTGGACAAGACAGCTGAGGAGACACTTAATTAGCTCAAGCCAGTGATGAAATAATCCAGGAACTCTGCTTCTTGGGATATTGGGAGTCTAAAAAATTACAGGATACTGTGTGAAAAGTATCTGAGGAAGACAAAAGGGGGTAGGGAATGAAAAATTCTCTTTCCCATCAAATACAGGTCTCCCCCATGCAGACATTTTATAGACTTGTTGACATTTACAGAAAAGTTAGTACTGCTTCTCTGACACACAAAATCTGTCACCAGATACCCCTTTCTCATCCATGTCCTGCAGCTTTACACAGAGCCTGGCACAGCAAGGCTCTGGATGCTGCTATGGCACAGAAAAACCCCACTGGAGGTTAATTTTAATATCCAGACATTTATACTTTGGAAGGATTCGTTGCAGAGATCATAAGGCATCCTTTAGGGGTCAAGTAGTCCATGTTAATAGAGACTTTCAAAGCTGAAGTCGTTCCTATTTGTATTTTTGCTAATACAAAGAACATTTTCGTAACTGTGATAGGCACAGACAGGATTTTTACAACCATCAATCCATTCTCACTGTCGAGCACAGCAGCTGCTTTATCCTCAGCAAGAACCTCCAGCAAGGTTCTGTGGTTCAGTCAGCTGCCCCAAAAAGGCCTTGTTCTTGAGCTGGAAGGACAGATTTGTCTTTCAGGATTCCAGGCAGCAACATATTATATATATTATATATATATAATTTTTTTTTTTTTTTAGTTTATTCCTTTTTGCTATCAGCTCTCTCATTTTTTTTTTTCCTGTGGGAACAATACTATCTTCTTGACATGCAAAAGTCCGGACTGCACATCAATGTATGGAGAACAGAATGAGAGTGAAGTGTCAGCAAAGACGTCTTTGACCCAACCCACTGTTTGTATCCCCAACAGTCATGCAAACCTTGCCCGTTTATACACTGGGGCACACTGACTCCATGTGGCAGCACACAGAACATGCTTCAGACATTCCCTTTTCCTGCATTTCACACAACCCTCTGTGTGTGTGTGGCCATGGATTTTGGAAATACTTCTGGAAACAGAAGGGAACGGAATCCACACGTTATTTCTGTGAGAAAAGGCAACATGGGGATGAAAAAAAATCAATTAATCGTATTGGCAACAGTGTTTTTCACACAAATATTCACCAGGAACACACAGTAAAGTACAAAGGCTATATATATATATATGTATATGTATATATATATAAAAAAAATGCTTTCTCAAATGTTTATTACACGATGAAATAAGTCTAGTTGAAAAAAATTCACATCCTGAACTTGATCAAAGGGGACTGATTGCTCTTCAGGCCTATTAGCTAAAAGCAAGATTGAAAGAGCAGGTTTGAAAAATTACAGAAAACTGTATCACATTCTTTTTTTTTTTTTTTTTCAGTTTGTAATTGGTTGGATTCAAACTTGACTAGAAGACCATAAAAGTTGCTTTACCATCAGACCAGCTGTCTGATTCAAGTAGCACTAACACTGTGTGATGGGTACAGGGTTTTTCCCACGACTAAAATGGAAATACTTTGTAAAATTGGTATATTTTCTTCCACACCACACTCATGCCCACCCCAAAGCCCCAAATTCCACCTAGTTTACCAATGCTGTTAAGATACAAGACCTAAAGAAGATAAGAAACAAAGACAATTACTGTTTTGCCCGTTTGTGTCTTCACATTTCAGTCTCTACCAGCTGACCACAAGTACATTCCACTCACTGTGAACAAGGTCTTCATATTTCACTTCCAGACTGGAGAGAAGTGACATGGTATGGCTGAAAGGGTTTTGTACATCACAAGTGCCGCAATATTTAGGATCTCCCTGCTTTGGTTAAGGTGTATAATGATGCACCTGTCAAATCTCAATCTTACTGCACAAGTGCAAGGGGATGCTGAATTTGTGGTGAGATTTTGAGATTTTTTTCTTTTTTTTTTTTTTTTTTTTTCTTTTTTTTTGTTGTTAAGACAGTGCAAGGTCTAGAGAGACAGCATGAGAACCTCAGATCAGGGGTGCTGCAGGGTGTTGCTGCGCCAATTTTACCTCACACCTCACTGCATAAACATTTTCCCGTCTCTGTTTGGTATCCAGCAAACAATCCTATTAGAAATTCTCCAATTTTTTTTTTTTTTTTTTTTTTTGTCTCTGAGTAAGGTCCATTTTCAAAACTTCCCAAAAGTTATAAATTAGTAGCTGTACATCTGCTGCTGCTGCTGCTCTGTCTGAACCGGCTGCTGCCCCGGCTGCTGTTGTGTCGCCGGTGCCTGGGGCTGCAGGACATCAGTCTGAGGCACCGACCTCCACGTCAGGGGGTGCTGTTCCGAAATCTGGTTCCCCAGAGGAGCAATGGAGTTCACCAGGGTGGTCAGGTTTATAAAGTGGGCCACGGACTGGGGGTTGGCTGCCTCTGGCTGGGGCTGGATCTGAACGTCGCTCTGGCGGTTGTGCAGCATCGCGGAGCCGCTGACGGTGTCGAAGGTGACGGTGAGGATGGAGTTGTCCAGCTGCAGCTGGCGCTCCGGGGCAGTCAGGTGGCCCACGGCCACCGGCTGGAGGTTTGTGAACTGGGTCCCAGCTGCTGTCGTGATGGGGGTGACGGTGATGTTTGTGAGCCCCACAGAGCTGGAAGGGGCTGTGACGTTTGGGTCGCCGAGGGTCACCACCACCTGAGGGGAAACACAAAGGTGACCTCGACCTTAGACCTTGCACCTGACTATGGTCAAGAAAGACCACCTGATGGGCTCACATGTTGCTAACTGCCATCAGGAGAAGTCACATGCAGAGGGGGACATAGAAAACTTGGAATAGAACAACTTCCATTTTTAGCAGTATGATGGTAATGGGAGAGGGGGACATGCAACATCCAAAACAAGCAGCCAAATTGAGTTTCTTGCTTTCAACCTCATTCTTTAATCAGCCAGTTAGTGGTACCTGGCAAACAAGGAGATGGTAACACCAAAGGAAATGAAAACAAACATAAGGAGCTTACCGGTCCAACCCTTTGTTTTTTTAAAGTCCCTATCCATCTTTGTACTATCACAGTTTATCAAATCAGCTCCAGATGTTCCACTCACACTTTTGTGTTTGCAATTAGCCAAAACTGAAGGGTTATCCCTCCAAGCAATGCCTGCAATCCATCACCCTGCTCCTGGAGCTCACCTGCTGGATGCTCTGTACAGCTGAATTAGTCTCATCTCCAACATTCCCTGTGAATTCACCTTCCTTCTCTGTGTATTCACTGAAGGCAGGGTCCTCAGGCACTTGAGCTTCCTCCTCCTCACCAGACTTTTGTTTTCGTTTCTGGCCACGTTTAGGAGCTTTTATGTGCTGTTTCCCTTCTGGTAATTCTCCCTGTTCCAAGGCTAATTCCGGCTGGAGCAACACAATTCCAAACAAAACATCAAGTCCTTTTGCTTAGTGAAGTTCCAAGTAAGAGCCTATCACCTGAAGCTGTTTTACCGTCATTTCTCAAATGAAGAAATAAACTTTAGAAAAACCTGATTTGGGGGAGGGAGACCTCACCCTGTAATTATTTCTGTTTTACCAGCACCCCTGTTACACAACCAAACAGATCAAGAACCTGCAGCTGTTTGGACATGTTACCCTTGGGCTGGCTCTGAGAAAGCACATTCCTCACCCACAGCCTGTGCTCAGCTATGTTCTGTACCAAAAATGTCCCCACCTCACCCTCCAGTGGGCCTGGAATTTACCTGAACAATCCCAATCGAAGAGGCATCAATGGTTGTTGTCTCTGGCAGCTGCTCTAAATCATCAATCCTCACTGAAAGGATCTGTAGACAGACAGGTATCAGCTGGTGAGCTGCAGTCAAACAATACAGCATCTCCCCAGTAAATCCTGTCACTAAGCCAAAACGATGTAAATCTAACACTGTACATGTACCATTTAATGTGAAGGAGTTAACCATGGCTTTTTTCTAAATAATCCTTTGGTATAAAGTCTTCTCATTCTCACTGAAAACCAGCAAAGTTTAAGGACACCGGTAGAAGAGTGTGTTTATTTTCACATTCTAGACACAACACAACCCACTGAGAAGTGATGAATTATACAGAAAACAATGTGTCTGAAAAAAAATACTGTGTCCTACTTCATTATTTTCAGCTGAATCTCTACATGTCAGCTCATCAAAGAATAGAGCATTTTTAATCCTCAAATCGACTTCCTTCACAGTCATCATGATAAAGCAGCAAAGCAACAATAATGATAAATTGGCAGTTTAAAAAAAAAGCCTCAAAGGGAACAGACAAGCCTCAGTCAAACCTAAACAAGAAATGCTGAGGAGAAACACAACAGCTATTCAGAAAATTACAACACAGAAAAAACCCCGTTGGGGTCAGACAAAACATCCCTCTAATCCAGATTCTCTCCAGTCAGCATTCATCTTTAATACTGAGAATAATTTTGTATCATCAGCAGATGCTGCCACCACCTCTCTATTCACCACTTCTTTCAGATCACTTCTGAACACAGGGAACACAATGGGGGAAAAAAGAATCCATTATACTCGCTAATGGATGAAGACAAAACATGAAAAAACACACATTTTAAGCTGAGGCAGAGAAAGAAAAAGGGGTTTAAATAATCAGAAGAACTTCATTTTCAGGGACTGGCAATCAGACCTGTTTACTACCGAAACATGTAACACAGTCAAAGGGCTGATTCAGTTAAGAGCATGTTTCACAGACGCTGCCTAAAGCTGTCTCCCAAAAAGCAGAAAAAAGGAAAAAAAATTAATTCAAGTCACTGAAGGCCATAAACTTTCCTAAAAAAAAACAATCCACCTGCCAAACTAACTCACCTCTGGATGTTTACGCCTCATGTGCCGACTCATGGAGGCTCTCGTGGAAACCTTTGTCCCACACAGCTGACAGCTCTGGGCTTCCACCTTATCGTGAGTGAGCTGGATGTGCTTCTGCAGCATGTAATCGGTGACATACTTCTTATCACACACTGAACACGTCCACTGTTTTCCTACTGGTGGCAGATGGAAGGAAACCCAAGAGATGAGTATCGTACTGTCACCACCTCGGCAAGAGGAACGATTCGCGTTTGGTAACAGGAGGTGCAACAGCAGCTCCAAGACTGGCAGGACTAAAGCAAGCCTAAGAACAGAATTAAGATACTGCTGCTGGACACTGTTTTTTAGAGGGTTTACCTGTATGAATGAGCTTGTGGGTCTCCATTGTGTTTCTCTCGCTGAACGTCTTGCCACAGAGCTCACACATGAAATCTTTGATTCCTGCACGAAGAGCACATTTAGCATCTGTGAAAGGAGCCTAAGGTATGCGGGACAATCCAGAGTCTCATATTACTAACATTAAAAAAACCATAAAAAACACAGTCTAACAAGTAGAAGAAGCCCAGCTTCACCACCCAATTTCATCTAAGCCATGGCACTATATTTGGCAGAAAATAAATCCAAGAGAAACCGATGTGGGAGGTAAAATTTTGGGAAATGGGAACCCAAAAACTAACTTAAAACAAAGCCAGCGCTCTGGGCTGTGGTATACACTGCACCTATCCTAGACCAAACCAACCACTCTCAAAAAAAGTAAAGCTTGAAACCAACTAAACTGTATCTCTCCAGCTGTAGAATGGGTGATGTCAGCTGAGAGTAGGACAATACCTCACTTTTCAAAAAGCAAAAAATACTTATTTTATTAGTTTTCCTCATGCTCTCTGACTGTTCTGGGTAAGAGTTCTCTACTGGGAAGTATTTAACTGATTCAGTGCCACTTTTAGAGCTCTCACCTGTGTGTCTTTTGTAATGCTTCAGCATATTGACCTTCTGTGCAAACTTTCGGTGGCATTCCTTGCACTCATATTCCTTAATTCCTTTGTGAAGTTTCATGTGGTGACGAAGAGCGTGTTTTGTCTTCATCCCTGTGAGACAAAAGGTACAGCAAGACAGTCACTCCACTGCTCCCACCTTCAGAGAACTCAGGATGATCATGTTGTTACCCAAGAGCTCTAAGCTTATATTTGCCACAAGTCCACAATTGCACGTTTTTAATTGTTTATGTAGCAATGCACATTACCATTATTATTTTAATTTCAGGAAAAAGCTCTGTAAAACATCTGAGTAACCACCGAGGAAGAAGCAAAACAGCAGGGACAAGCAAAGACAAAGCATCATTAGAGGTGTCAGGCTTACTACTGCCTTCCACTAAAATACCAGGTCAGATTTTTCCAAGTTATAACATGAGCAATTAAAAAAGTCAGAGCAACTTTGACATTTAAGGCTCTTATAGAGAGAAATCATTCCATTTCTTAATCCCGAAAACAAGTCTAGAATGAAAAAAAATCAACCTGCATTCACTTCTGTGCTGCAAATGCATTAGAACCTAGCCAAGTGTGTTGTAAAAATCACTGTTTTCTTACAGGCCATAAAACTAAACTCTATTAAATTAGGGGTAGTTTATGTAACCCTAAGGCCCCTGATTAACAAAGTTTCTACCTCTCAAAGATGCAGGATTTACAGCACTCCCAGACCTTCCCAAATACTCTTAAGAATGGAAGAAGTCTAAATTCAGATATCCACCTGCTATTCAGTATCACAATTAATGGAAAACAAGGCATCAGACATACCTTTGCCACACTCTGCACACAAGTATTCTCGGATATTATCATGGACCCGCATATGTTCTTTTAACATGTCTTTCCTAGCAAATGATTTGCCACATTGCTCACAAGCATGACTTTTTACACCTTAAAAATAAATTTAAAAGACAACATAAACAAACAAAAAAATGTCAATGAAAAATGTGCATCTCCTAAAAAAATTGACTAAAGTGGTGACTAAAGAGGGCAACAGCCCCCCTGTGCTGTCAACCACACCTTTCATGCATATTGTCGCCCAAACTAAATTAGAAGACTTTGGAGAGAGAGGAAAGCTGTTTTTTTGTGTAAGATCTGGAAAAAACAAGAGGTAAAGCCTGAGGTAGGAAAATACTGAGTAGCATGAAATAGTAATGAGCTTTTAAAAATGATTTTGCAGTAGCAGTTTTCAGCCTGTGTAATGGTGAGAAGGTGGCATGGATAAGAATCTGGGGAAGTACAGAACACAGAATTAGGTGAATCCTGCAACATCATATTATCTAGGAATTTTGACTGTGTGCCCAGATCAAATCTCATTAATATTACCTGCTTTAGAAAACGAGTCTACCCTAAAAGCAAAAATATAACATTTATCTGATTGTATCTTACAGTAAAAACCCATAAGTTTTTTCCTCCAGCTAAAAAAAGAAAAAAAAAAGAAAGGCAGGCACTGGCAATAGAAATTTCTTTTTTGTATTGATAATTATAAAGAAACACAACATTTTTACCTGTATGTATAAGCTTATGTCTTTCCAGATTTCCTATGCTGTTAAAAATCCTTCCACAGATTTCACATGGGTGGATGTATCTGAAACCAAAGAGACCAAAAACTGCGATTCTCTTCTTGAGACAGAAGTGATTTTCAGGCATCTCTGTCAGCAATTCTATTTCGTTTGCTAATACTAATTACTATAAAAGTTCCTTGAAGCTTAAATTTTTTAAAATGAACCTTAAGAAACCCCTAAGTTGACTGCAAGTTTGGAGCAGCCTGGCTCAAAAAATAGTTTTAAAAAAATGCTTATTAAAATCACTGATTTATAATTTGCAAAGTCCAAACTGTGAGGCTTCATCTGTGTGAACTCAATCACCAGTGATATTTACTTCAAGCTTTTAATAAACATTTTTTAACACCCATTATACTGTTTCAGATATTTTTAGTACAGCCCAATTACACAGAGTATGCTGAGCTGGAAGGGACCCACAAGGATCAGAGTCCAACCCTTAGCCCTGCATAGGACCATCCCCAAGAGTCACACCATGTGCCTGAGAGCATCATCCAAACGCTCCTGGAGCTCTGGCAGCCTTGGTGCTGTGCCCACTGCCCTGGGCAGCCTGGTCAGTGCCCAACCACCCCGTGGGGGAAGAACCTTTCCCTGAGATCCAGCCTGACCCTCCCCTGGCACAACTTCAGAGCATTCCCTCCAGTCCTGTCACTGGTTCTCTAAAAGCACCAGGGGGCAGAGCCACTGTCACTCCAAGAAGATGGTTCCTCTTATCAGTGCCACATGTCTTACTTCTGCACCTTGGGGTCAGGCAGGTTCTCCCGGTGGATGACCATGTGCGCGTGGTACGTCGCCTTCAGGGCAAAGCGCCGGTTGCAGATGCTGCAGCCGTAGCCCTTCTCCTTGTGCACGTCCATGATGTGCTTCAGGTACTCCTTCCCTCTGCCAAAAGTCAGCTGGGGAAAGAACCAATAGTGAATGAAAGGGGGAAAAAGTCCTCAGGGGCAGCAATAGGCTGGGAGCGCATTGCCAGGATCTCGAGTTGGGGTGAGTCAATGTGAATATCCTCTGTATAACTTCAATACCCTGTGTATCACTTAAATATCCTGTGTATCACTCCAATACCGTGTGTATCACTAGATGAAAAATCTGTGAAAGCTGGATTTAGGCCTGAACCCCTTTGGCCATTACAGGCACGCTGCTACAGGACATCGGTTCGTTTGGAAATCCTGCTCGAGATGGTGTCTCCACTTTCTTACACTGCACAAGAAGAGGACCCCGAATTAGTTGTGCACTGAGGAACAGCCTTGAAGAGACCTATGTTTAACCTCCACCAGCTGTCAAAGTGAGGATGCCACAGGTGGAAGAAATGTCTGCTGGGCTCTAAGGGCATGGAAAGCTCTAGTTGGCACAGTCAGCTTTGGCACTGGCTTCAGAAGAGTTGGAATTTCTAGGCACTGCAGGGCAGTGACTCCAGCTCACCTCCTGGAAGTGCTAAAGCTGTGACAGACAGCTGCTCCACTACTGAGCTCCCTGGGCAACATAACCCTGCATATCCAAAATGATCCAGCATATCCAGACACGCTCCAGAACATCAGGGCAAAGTGCCACAATGACATGATCTCTTGTTTCAGTTTTGAAACTAGTCAGGGTATTTCTGACTGGTGAAGAAGTACTTTGGGATAAGAAAAAAACACAGAGATTCTTAAGATCTCAGAAGAGGGATTTCACCAAGACTCTTTTGTATGTTGTTCTCCCTTTGGCTGCTCTGTTTCCCAAAAGTGCCTCCCCATCTCCTCACAGCAAATCTCACTTTCCACAGCTGTTCCCTTACACGACTCTTTACTTCACAAACACCTGCAAGAGTGCCAAAAAAACCCCCAGTTTCCAAAAAGAGCCTTCTGATCTGAAGAGGCCCAACTGCCCTCACTTGGAAGCACACAATTTTATGCAGTTTATGTACCCATGAGGTGTCAGGCAGGAAAATTAGCATGCTGAAAGCAGCCACGTGATTAACTGCTGTGACACCACACCTTCTTATGTTTACTGGCATAAGCTTCAAATCAGTTTTCACTTTATGCCAGTTCGCAGATGAGAACAGAAAACTCAAGGATTATTATTCCCAGGTTATAAAATGATGATAAGGTAAGAACTTGCACCACATTAAGTGGACACTGTGAAATAAGCTCTGATTTCCAGGGGTCAAGTCAGTGGCTTAACTACCAAAACTCACCTGTTCCTATGTCAATTTGGCCAGTTTTGCTTTTTTTTCTCACTTTTTTTTTTTTGCATCCCACCTGCCCCAGCACAGTCAGGGCACAGAATCCAAATGGGCCTTAAGGACCCCGTTATTTCTTTACCAAATGGCAAAAGCCATGCAGCAAAAGGTTTCAAAAGTCTTTCCTCTCTCAGCTGACAACTGGGTAAACTACATTCCAGCAGTAATCCCAATGCCATCCTGACAGTCACAGAGCAGCCCAAGAACAAGCAGCCACACTGAACATAAGCAGCAGTCCTGATCCCCCAAACTGGATATCCACTAGAGGACCATCTGTTCTCAGAAATCAATTAATCTGTGGACTGTATCATTCAGAAATGCTGTAATGATTTTAATTTGTGCGTAATCGAAAGGTAGTAAAAGATCTGAATGTTCCTTATTGATCTGAATGTTCCTTTAGTGATTCTTCCTCCAGTGTTGCTTGTTCCCTTCCACAGGTAAGTGAATATATCTGTATTTCTCTTTTAAGTGTTAGGGGTCCACCTTACAGAACACCACCTAAAGTCTTATGGAATAACATCACAGATTAGAGGTAACAAGCGCTGCAGACCTGTGGACTTTTTTCTCTTTGAAAACCCTTAATGTTATTCAAAGTTCTGAATGATTTATAGACATCTCCACTCTCCCATCCCCATCCCAAAACAAAAAGTATTTAAAGCTACCTGGCACCTTTTGCAGCTATACTTGTGAGGCTCAGAATCTGCACTTTCATCAGAGTTGTCATCATTTTCCTCTGATGAGATTCCAATTTTACCAATGAACGCTTCTCTCTGGTGATCATCCATGAGGGCTATGTCCTGTGAAGAGTGGGAAAGAACATTTAATAGATTAAACTTATTCTTCAAAAGGTAAAGACCTGTTCACCTTTTGCTGCCATGCAGGCAATGCCGTTGCATTAACAATTGTTGCAATATTATTTATTTAAAATATCCTCCTGCTTCATTCAATCCAGGTCAACAAAGTTCCTCTGTCCACGACTACACAAGGAATAACTGTTTATTCAAACAAACAATATTAATTTTTTTTATTCAAACAAATAGTGCTAATTGTTTGTGTGTATAAAAGGAACCTTAATGTAAAGAGACTCAACTGGTACATTATTACATCTGTAAAAGCATCTTTATGAGAACCACTGAGTGATACAATTCCCTTTCAGTTCAATCCCCTTACAGTTCAGTGATAACCTAGTTATGTCAAAACAATCTGCCTTTTCTAATTAAATATTAACACAATACCTTAAAATGGACATGAATATGATCTCTCAACACATCCACCCTGAAAAATTTACGTCCACAGATTTCACAAGTGTATTTCTTGTCTCCATGTGTTAGAAGGTGTTTGTTCATGTTGCTCCTACATGAAAATACCTAAAAGCAAAGAAGGAAGGAAGGAATTAAGCGGTTTTGGACCATGTCCAGCAGGGCTACAGTTCTTTGTAATTTATCCAATGCAGAGCACAGAATATATTTACTGTCTTTTTGATTCATTCTGGCCAGAAACATGTAGGATGTCCTGTTAGCCAGCCAGCAGGCTACCTTAGAAACTGCTGGCATGGCAAAATCCAGGGGCAAAGTTCCAAGGAACTGACTGAAACTGGCCATTCATCAGAGATGGACTTCTAAAAACACTGCAGCAGAATTACACAGGGTAGAATTAGAAACATTTAGAGTGTCTTTTGAATCATGAATGTTCCACTTGTCTATAAAAAGATATATGCACAAGATCTACCTTGATTGGTATGTAACGCATCCAAAGCATCAAAACCAGAGGGTCTACACACCAGCTTAAGAGTTGCTCAGGTGCATTTTGCACCATGAACCATTAAACATTTATAAAATCACTAGTTAAAACTCTCTGTGACAACAGCAAGTTAAGCTCATGAGCGCTGAACACCCAAATGCAACAACGGAAAGTGATTCCCAATGCACAGAGTCAACTCCAGCTGTTTACATTCTGGCAGAAAAACTCCACTTTAAATAACATAAACCATGAGTTTTCAATGACACACACAGTGGCCACGTGTGACACTCTACATTGTGCTGCGTGTCCCGAAAAAAGGTCTTGCCTGAACTTCAGTTTTTGTTCTTTTCTCTGTCCTAACAGCTCCCACCATCACAGTGGGCTTGGATACGATGGAGCTACGGCTGTTTAAAGAGTAATGTCTTGTCTGGAACTCCACAAACTGCCTGGGCAGCCTGTTCCAGTGCTCTGCCACTCTCAGTGGAAAGAAGTTCTTCCTCATGTTGAGGTGGAACTTCTTTTGTTTTAATTTACGGTCGCCGTTCCTCATCCTGTCGCTGGGCACCACTGAGGAGAGCCTGGCCCCATCCCCTGACACCCACCTGGGAGATGTTTGTATCTCAGCCTTCTCTTCTCTAGACTGAACTGTGACATCCTTGGAGCTACAGTGCAGAGCTGGCACACACACCCACCTTCCCACACACGGGGCACCCCGAAGGCTCCTTCTTGTAGCGAACCATGTTCTCCGTGCTGTGCTCAAAGTCTTCTCTTTTCACACGCCTCACCCCTTCACAGAACAGGCCCCATCAAAAAGACAAAGCAAAAAAGTAAACCATGGTTTTCCACTCCAATTTGCATGCCCTCTCAGGTGAGTACTCGGGGGAGAAGAGTGAATGAAACACTGGGAAGGGCCTTGATGCAGGATTTAATTGATAACAAAAGGGTGATTTCTAAATTAAAACTGTCTTAAGAATACAAAAGCAGTCCTATTACACCAACTGCAAAGTGTCTGGAAAGAGATATTTGTTGTCAACACCAGGAAACAGGCAGATCTAGAGGCCTTGGTACTTCAAATATTTTCACTAAGAAGAGGGAGAGAAGGGAGAGTCTCTAAGAAGAGAGGCAACAATTCAGCATCAGTTTTAATGTTCAGTGAGGATTTCAGAACTCTTTCCCTGCTCCTTTCAAGAGGACAGAGGGCTCCAGCTCTCCTGTGACAGCTAAAAATGAGACACTTGGTCATTGTCATTCAGTCCCTTGTCCTCTGTCTCTCCTCTGGTTCTTGACACAAAGGCCTGAACCACAAAAAGAGCCAGTGACAATCACCTATGCCAAAAACACAAAGTCAGACAGTCTGGCTGTTCTTTTTAAATCACCTTTGGTTTTATCATCTAGATCACTAAAGGCATTTTAATCCATGTTTAGCAATCTGTGAAGTTTTTCCAGTCTTTCAGTACCTCCAACATCCTTAGATGCTTGAGATTTTGAACAGTAAACTCTCATAATCTCATTCTTATTTATTCTCAGGTGTTTGAAAGATAACACCCCACAGCATCCCACTGATACCATATTTATATAGTAGTCACTTCCAGTTGTACATGGCAAGTTAATTCTCTGCCTTCAGATTTTCAAGCTACCACACATCTTTTTTTAAAAAAGGAAGAAGAGAATTCAAATCATAATTAAAATCAGCTAGTCTAAACTACTGCATAGTAAGACAAGCAGCTTTCATATGACTGTTAGAAGCACTGGATTCAATCACATGAGGCTGAAAAAAAAAATACAGGTGCATCTCCTAGCAAGTTTTTCACAGAATTAGGCAACTCCCCTGCAGGATCCATGACTATTATTTTTAATAAATGTCACATTTTGCTGGAACTTGCTACTCTGGATCAGGTAACTGACAATAAAATGACAGCTACCATCCAGAAGAATCTAATGCACACAATCATTTCCCTAACTTTCTCACCTCTACTGCTGTTTTGAGAGTAATAATTAGGTTGATCTGCAGTAAACTTACCTCCCAAGTGTCTTCTTTGATGGTCTAGCATGATATCCCTCCTGTAGAACATCTTATTGCAGATTTCACAGGCAAACTTCTTATCCCCATGCTTTTTCTTGTGTTTTGAAAGGTTGCTGTTTGTGGAAAAGAATCTGAAACACATCTCACACTGGAAAGTCTTGTCATCTGTAAGCAAGAGAAACCATGCAGAGCTCTTTACAGATGGGAAGAGGTTTTGCATGCTTGTGAGGCAGGCAGTTCTTTTGTTCATCATTGTATGGGTTGAGGAGGGAAATGCAGAAGCATGAGTGTTTCTTGAAATTTATTTTTTTTCAAAGGTAATAAATATGTATGATGCTGACCTGAGCATGGAATCTAGGATTGTAACTTCCTCACATGGGATGTTTCCACTGGGGTCTAGCATACACTAAAAATGAAGGTTTGGAGTGGATTCTGCAGCAACTGATTCGAATATTTAGTGCTGGTAAAATCGCTAAACACAGAGCAACCCAGCATCACAGCTGTGTCTCAGCACCAGAATATTTCTGCCAGCACTGGCTCCTGACACCAGCCAGTACAGAATACTCCAGAAAAAAGTATAAAACCTCAAAAATGTACCATCACATGACAACAGGCCTATGGGGAATTTGTTTTGTACTCAGTAGCTGAGACTCTTCTTGGAACACAAAAACATAGTCCTGTAAATGGAATCTGCCAGTGCTGCAACCATCCTAAAGAAGTTACAATTTGATGCCTTGAAGAATAGAGAAAACCTTGACCTTTTCAGTCAAAGGTTTGATTCGATGATCTTGGAGGTCTTTCCCAACCTTAATGATTCTGTGATTCTATTCTAGGAGAAATTGCTGCTTGTGTTGGTCAGCTCAGAGGGAAAATGAGCTGCTGTCCTTGAATAAACAGAATACTGAGGTTACTTGGCATCACTTTCCATTCTGCACAAGGCTGAGGTTTTACACAAGCTGTACCCTCTGAAAGGAAATGAGAAACCCTGCTTTGAATGGTGCTCTGAGGGACTATTACTGGGGGGATTCTGGACTGACAGTTATGGTGGGTCCAACAAAAGTAAACCAGGATGTCGTTTTCTAAGCATAGGATCACACAGCATAAATAATGTGAGTAACCACAAGGGATGGCTATGGGAGAAAAGGACAGGTTCTAGTGACACTACGGAAAAAAACATCTAGAGACACTATTGCAAGTAGAAAACGTGAAAAAGCTGAATAGAAGTGAGATTGTAGGAAACTACAACTATCAGTAGTACTGATCCCCTTTCCAGTTCCTTCATTTCAGAGAAATGAGGTGGAACTTAGTTTCAGGAAAGAAAATCAAACAGAGATGGTGACGGGTTATCTGTGAACATACAAATGAAATACCAGTGAGGATATTAGACAGCTGAGTAGGAGATACTAAACAAAGCAATACCTAACTGGACATGTTGCTCTACAGATTATTGGTTACACTTTTCTTATTAAAAAAACTTTCTTTTTTATTTTGAGGGAAACAGGACAGTCTGTTTCTTGTGATAATGATAAAAACCTAAATTCCTACTCTCCTTCTGTAGTTTCTGTGCTGAGATGGATCTGGGGACATCCCCCCCCAAATGGAGTAGAGATGCCAGAGGAAGTGGAACAGTTATCCATTCTCACCTGTCCTGCAGTTATGGAATTCCAGTGCACTCTCTACCCGAAAGGCCTTTTCACAGGTGTTGCATTTGTACCTGTACTCACTGTCAACCTGAGGATTGCAAACAAGGTAGAGTTTAAGTCGGGGAAAAAGCCAAGTCATGTCTGACAGAGAAATTCTGAATCTCGACTACTTTTTCTGCTTTCTGTCTTTTCCAATTTTTACTCCTTCAAGAGGACATTTAAATACCCATTGATGCAAAACTCTGATGCTGTGTCATCCTGCCATGTTCCTACATCTGAGCTATTAAAAAAAAAAAAAGACCATATACCAGCTGTGTGCTTGTTACAGCCTTCCTGATAACTCCCCCAAGTCCAACACAGAGACAGAATGTCTGGGAAATAAGATGTGATCTGACTCATCCTCCAGAACAGATGGCAGTAATCCGAGAGCTAAGGACCTTGATGGCAAGCAGAAATGGGAATATTCACTAATAAGGTGCCACTACGGGTGTGTTATTAATATTCCTGTGGCAGCAGCACCAAAAAGGCCCCTCACCAACAGGCAGAGTTCACACTCTTTGCCCACAGTTCACACATTAAAGGACACCACAGGTGGTGATAAATGAAAAGCACAGGCAAACAAGACTGGAACAGTCCTATTTAGTGCCATAAACTCAAGTCAGATCTCACCTCTACGGCATGCAGGTCTAGCTAACTCCAGCTTGCCTTGCTGTAACCGATGCCTGAAAGCAACTTTCTACGGGAAATTCGGATATGGAAAAGGCCTTCTATGTGCTCAAAAGCACGTCCACACTTTGCAAATTCATCAGGCAGAAGATGTTACCTCTCCCCTATCAGTCTTGTCTCACTCCCACGGGATCCCTGCCCACATGGAACCGATCCAAGCTGCCCAGCTGGCACCTGGAATATCCCTGTACCTTCCCACCCGACCTCAGCAAGAGCCCAAGAGTCATTTCCAGAGTCATTTCCACTCACTTCGTTTCTACTGTGCTTGTATGAAACGTGCTGCTTCAAGCTCTCCTTCCTGCTGAACAGCTTTGAACATTCCTCACATTTAAACAGTTTGTCACCTGAGGGGATCAATCAAGATAAAAGGAAAGTAGTCAGTGATTGATTATAACCAACTCCAAAGCAAACTGCAAACAAACAGGCTAGTGATGAAAAACAGTAATTCAGGAGATCTAAATAGTGGATTTTAACCATTTCCAACAATTTGGTTTAGCTCCCCCACCCTTTTTCGGTGATTATTTTTCGCTGAGCCCTTAGAACAGGACACAGACCCCTGGAACTGCAGATCACAAGCTAAAAAGCACTCAGCTGACATTTACACAGCTATGTTACCCTTGTGCTTGTGAGGGTGGGGTTGATATATATATGTAGATATTTTAAGGCAAGAATAGTTTTGGAATAAACAGTGCATCCTTGCCCTTGTTTAAAAGATGTACTCAATTCAAATTTCAAATACTCTAACTTCAACTTTCAGCTGTTACCTTCTCATGCTTTGGTCTGCATAACTAAAAGAGTTTCCTAGAGAGAGCTAAAAGAAATAAAAAAAAGGAAAAACAGCTCTCCTATAGCCACATATCCCAATATATAAAAGCAGCCCAGCTATTTTACTCAAAGGTGGAGGCCACAAGAGACAAAAACGAATCCCCAGGTGAGGCAAAGAGCAAACCCACCGTGAGAACGGATGTGCCTGCTGAGGTTGCTGCTGTTCTGGAAGATCTTACTGCAGATACTGCACTGATAGACCCGCTTGTGCTCCCCAAGCTGCTTTATCAGCTTCCGCCGCATCCTGTGTCTACTAGAGAGAATTAAACTTCTTTTGAGGGACATGGTGTTTTGGTGATGAGCAAACCTACTGGATCAGAGAAAAAGGCAGGGACTGAAAGGTATCCCAACAGGTTGCAAGAGAGTTCCACCAGCTGGCAGAAGCTGGAGGAGTGTTATGCTCAGCTCCTGGCAGGAGGGAGGGAGGGAGGGAGCCTGGATGGAGCTTCCTCAATGCCAAGGTGCCCGCCCTCCCCCCAGGCCACCCCCCTGGAAGCAGCAGATGCCAGAGTGTGTCTCATTCCAAATTATCGTCACCCAGCACGAACAAGGCAAAAAGCAGCAGCAGATTCTCTCTGCAGGCCCCCCTCAGAGGTAAACAGCAAGGATCTGTTCTGCTCATCCTCTGAAAACACCAGCGCTGTTTCAGCTTGGAAACCTTGGCAGTTCCCAGGCAAAGGGCATTGCCAAGCAGCAGCACTGTGCTATCCCCCAGCACAACCACGCTCTGAAATGCATTTTTGATGGCTCTGTGTCTGCTAAGGACTTCAATATATACCATTACTAGCTAATTTTGAAAAATCGAGTGTTTTATTATTAAAAAAAAAAAAAAATTCAAGAGGTCAATTTTACTAAGACAAAAAGACACAAAAGAACCCAAATTAATCAAATGATACTTGAGAGTCTCCCTGAGGTTCTGTTATACCAAAGTTTTCCCCTCCCACTGCTCTAAATCTGAAGTATCACACAAAACCAACATGAAGTCATTCATGAGTTGACAAGCAAGACTGAATAACAATAATAATGGTTAGCAAATTGTTTTTTTCAGCAAAAATTTCTTTGCCTGTCTTATCACCAACATTCAGTGGGAGTAGTATTTCACCTTGCAGCTGCAGGAGGCTTTTGGAATCACACTGAATAAAAGCAGCACTGTGATGGAAAATGAAATTCTCATTTATGTTCCAAAAATTCTACCACCAATGTCACACCATCTTCCGGTGCACAGGCCATCTTTGTGGCACTTAAAAGTCAGCTCTTGTAGCAGCAGCAGCAGTAGCAGCACCAGCATCATCACACAGTTTTATGCTGATTAAAAAAAAGAGCATCTGTGGGGCCCAGAAGTCTAGCAAGAGCTGCTACATGCTACACAACCTTAATTAAACCCAAGAGGAAATACTGCATCCCAGAACACTTACTTTGTCACTGAACTGATGCTATTTGTGGTGCCAGGCATCTTTCCTAAAACCAAATCCATAATCCTCTCCTCTGCAGGTGGAGGCAGGGCTACCTCTTCTGCAGGGACCTCAGTTACAACGTCGGCCACGTGTTCCACTGCAAACACACCATAAAAATAAAGCATTAATGTGGACAGATAGAAATACAACCTCAAATGTAGAATTTGTAGTAAGATGTGGCAATGGACAAGTTAATTGCCCACAAACATGTTCAAAGAGTCATAAAACAGCGTGGGTTGGAAGGGACCCTTAAAAGTCATCTAGTCCAACCCCTCTGCCATGGGCAGGAACATCTCTCACTAGACCAGGTTGCTCAGAGCCCTGTCCAAACTGCCCTTGAATGTTTCCAGGGATGAGCATCCACCACCTCTCTCGAGCAACCTGTGCCAGTGTTTCACCATCCTCACTGCAAAAAATTTCATCCTCATATTTAATCTAAACCGTCCTTCTTTTAGTTTAAAGCCTTTTCCCCTTGTCTTATCACACAGGCCCTGCTTAAAGGTCTGTTCCCATCTTTCTTACAGGACTCCTTTAGGCACTGGAAGGGGCTCTCAGGTCTCCCTGGAGCCTTCTCTTCTCCAGGCTGAACAACCCCAGGTCTCTCAGCCTGTCTTTACAGGGGAGGTCTCTGCAGGCCTCCCCTGGACCCAATCCAACAGCTCCATGTCCTTTGGGTGCTCAGGACTCCAGAGCTGGATGCAGCACCCCAGGAAGGGTCTCATGAGGGCAGAGCAGAAGGTCAGAACCACCTCCCTCGAGGGCAGCCCAGGACATGGCTGTTTTTTGAGCTGTCAGCACACTTTGCTGGCTCATGTCCAGCCTCTCACCCATCAGTCCTTCTCGGTTGGGCTGCCCTCAACCCCTTCATCCCCCAGCCTGTTCTGAGACCACCACAGGAGAATGAAGGCAACCTAAATGCAGGTCCTGCGACATCCAGCACAGACAAGGCCCTTGGAGGTAATTAACAAAGTCTGTTCATTGTCTGCTTTCCTGGTCTATCTAAAAACCTCCATCTTGTCTCTGTGCTACCTTTTAGGCCTTGCTGAGAAGGCATCAGTACAGATGTTATGAGTGGATATATTGCTTAACATTTTCTCATTTTCTTAAGTTCTGTTTCACCTGTAGGATCTTTCTCTTCATCAATGACAAGAGGTGCTTCTGCTTTTGCTGTTTTGGCCTTTCTCCCCCTCCTGGCCTTTCTCCTGGAGTCTGTGCTGGCACTGGCTGCATCACTGGGCACTGGCTGGTCCGTGGGGAGAGCCTCTGCTGCCTTCTCTGCCACAGCATCATTTGGGCTGGGTTGGGGGGCACCTTTGGCTTGTTCCAGGTGACTCAGCAAGTGCTCTGGGTGGACGGCAAAGAGTAAGAGAGTAAGAAGGAAAGAAACTGTCACGAAATATTCCAACAGATCCAGCTGAAGCCCATCTATCAGGTCCATCTCTCTTTCCAGAGACTCACTTCAAAATATTTCAGAAGTAGTCCCAATACCTTCCTAAATAAAAGCATATCATTTATTAAACACTGACACAATTAAAAGGACTGATTTTTTTAGGGGATTTGTTAGATATCACTGTTGTGATATCTAGAAAGGTTGTTCTTACTAATAACAGATATGTTTTTCCAAATGCCCAAGTTATTTAGGGGCCTAAGCCCCCTCTTCAAGAACAATTCATTGAATGGTCAGAGCTTCTAAATATTTTATTTTAAAAAACTGCATAATATAGCTGCAAACAAAATGCAGGAAAAAAAAAAAGTATTTCATTACCTTTACTAAATATGTGCCATAAATACCAGACAGAAAATATTCCAAAGCATAAGCTGGCATCACTGACCTTACATGCAGCTCCCCATCCTTGATTTTCCTGACAGACACATGTCATCCTCTAGACAACAGTTTTATTTCTTCTAGATTCAACATTAAACTTGTTTTATGTTTAGACTTATCACCACAGACTGATCACTCAGATCCAAAATATCAGTTTTACCTTCCCTGCTACCCTTTTTCTCAAAGGAACACAAAACCTAAACCCTTTATCTTACTCCATCGTGGATTGCCACAGCTCCACAGCTGTGGAAGAGCAGAATTCTGCTGATGGTTCTCAGTATTCTCTCATGAATTTCTAGCACTTCTTACCTGTCAGCAGCTGAGGCTCTTGGAAAGCAAATGAACACACTTTACACGTCCACTGGATGGGCTTTGCTTCTGCTGTTCCACTGCCTTCTGGAGTGTTCACTAAATCACAGCAAGAAGAAATACTGAAAAGCCTTGGAAATGGGAAGGTGGTAAATCCCTGAAGCTTTGTTTATCTTGCAGTATCTCCCTGAGTATCACAGGTTACAATTTAAAAGGCCCACGGGGGCAGCTGGGATCACTTCAGGATTTTTCAAACATGAACATTTGTAAACACCAGAAGATACTAAATGATGCCAGGAGAGAGAGTGCTCTTGTAAAGTCCTGAGGGTTCCTTTATCACTTTTTAAAGAACTGTGTTTATAAAAGGCATCATATAATGCACTTTTTAGCACCTTTAAAACTGGAGTTACCAGTGCTTTTTTTAGGTCAGCTGAGGAGAGAAGCAGGAGAAGCCTCCTTGCTCTCTGTGAAGAGCATTGCAGAGTAAGAACATTTGGATTAATGGAAGCGTGGGTGAGGACAATGCAAATCCGGGTTTGAGCAGTTCCATTAATCAAATGTGCTATGAAACCACCATATTAATGTTTTAATTTAATGTTTTTTCAAGATCAGGACAGATGGCGAAAATAAAGAAGAAATTAGGGGGAAAATGGAACCGGAATGAAAAAGAAGAAAAGAGGAAAATGGTTACTCTGTTCAGAGTCCATTGTATTCTAGTCCTTGAATAATGTGTCTGAATTTGTCAAGAGGATCCAATAAATCTGGACCAATTCAGAGATTTTTTTTGGCTCGCACAAAGCTGAATATTCCACAGTGTACAAGACTCCCTCAGAGGAGGAGGATGACACTGAAATTTGGGTAAGTGAATGGCAGCACAGGGAATTCAAACTGTGCTTCAGTTTCTGCCACAGATTTCCTGGATGATCATTAGCAGGTCAGTTCATCTCTCCCTGCCTGAGGACCCCATCTGTGATGGGACAATAAAGTTCTTCCTCCTTTTCAGTGTTGATTCTTAAACCAAAATAACAGATTCTCTGAGGCAGAGGCCGTTCCCTGCTACAAGTTATGGTCAACACTCTGCACTACAGGGGTGTGATCTCATCCATGCTGTAACAAATAAATAAATAAATAAATGAGAAATTACTAGGCAATGCAGCAACAGAAATTCCTTCTTCACAGGGTACGTAAAGAACTTCTTGAGAGATCCGTCCAGGAGGATAAAACCAGCAAACCTAAACCCCAAGATTCTGCCTAACTTAATTTTCCCTGACTCTGCGCCTCCCTTCCCCCTCAGCTGCCTCAAGCAGTAAGCCCAGAAACCCTAGCTGTGCTCTGGTTTATCAGGAAGAGTCAGGTCCTGTTTAAGTTCCCACTTCCTCAGGCTTCCAGGGCGGCTGCAGGGCAGCGTGGTTTACTTGGAGCCACAGATCTGTCAGCTGGCAACTGCTTTGTACGACTTGAGGCAAACAGTCAGAATCAAAAGGAGAATATTTTGGTTCGGAAGCACCATCAGTGGGAACGCTTTAGGGTTCTCAAAATACAAACAGGCAGCGTTTTGTTCCTGTTGAAGTTGGGACTTTCAGACAGGAGGATGAAGGATGTTGGGAGGGGCTGTTCAAATTCTTCATGATTTACCCCCAGAAAAATCAATAATGCCAAGCTCAAAGACAACTCCCCAGTCAACTTCCCATTTTAGCTGTGACAGTATCCAAGAGGAACAATTGGATCTTCTGATGAATTGCTTTGTATACATCTATAACAACTCTCCTCCTGGCTACTTTTAGTATTAATAAGCAAAATTTAGAGAAGAGACCTTTTAAAGAACAGGTCCAGAATGGTTTTCTTTGATCCTGATCTCCACACTACATATTCTGACTTTACTATTTCCTCAGCCACATGTTCTTTCCCAACAGTATCTGTATTGCTTATAGGTTTATTTAAATTTGAGTTCCTGTAATCCAGAACAATCTCAACATTAATAAGCTTCTGGTATTATTGTAATTTGGGGATGGCCAGTATTTTTGTAATTTCCAAACTGTTCTTACACCTACCAACAGTCTCATTTTTCCTTCTAGAACCTGATCATTTGAACTGTTACACTTTGCACAGAGAGCCTGAAGATTTTCTTTAGGACTGCCCTCACCCCAACACCAACCACCTCCAAAGTCAGGAGCAGTTCTGTTTTTCATAAAAATCACCTGCCTAAAGGCTTGGCCTCTCTGTTTCTTTTTAACCTGCATAGGTATTTTAAGCACTGTGCCCATGAAAATTAAAAGAAAAACCCAGACTTTCAAATTCTCTCTAAATTAATATTTGCTGTAAGATATATAACCTTATATACACATATATATACACATAGAACTGTTAGACCTAAGAGCTCTGTAGACCTGTTTTCTACCTCCTTAAAAACACTGTAATTTTGCCTACCTGCTGGATCAGCTGCTGATATACCGGATTTTTTCGTTTTTTTATGGGGTAAGACAGCAGAAGAAGGTTTTGAAGAGACCTTATTTGCCTCTTTATCAGATTCCATTGCTGCCAAGCACATATCTGTGAAGAGGAAAAAGAGTTCATCTTCTTTACTTTCCAGACCTTTTGATTCTCTTGCTCTGTGCTGAGAGCAGTAACCATAGTCAAAAAAGTTTCACTCTGTAACAGGCCTGCAAATAACATTCTCATGTCAAATTTTAACCAGGACATTCTTATATCTGAATCTAATGCAGTGTGCCTTTAATATTTTGGAGTGTACAGCCAAAGTGCTGAACAGAGAGAGCAGGACACGCTTAAACAATATTTTTAAATACCCATACCCATGCAATAATACATGAACAGGTTAAACTAAAGAGGAAAAAGACGAAACCTCTCAATACCAACCAAAAAAGTAACTCAGAAAAACCTGTTAACTGCAATAATTCAGCTGTAGCACTTGAGATTCTGCTTATGATCAAGATTCAGCCATAAAGCTGAGGGCAACGGCCTCTCCCCCAAGCATCTGTCACCCCAAATTATACTCAGCATAAGCAGTAATACCGTTCAGGGAACACTCCCAACTCCAGAGAAGTAGGAAAATGCCCTTGCAAACTAAGGGACAGAGGAACAACAGACTTCTGGCAATTCCAATTCAGATTCTGAAAAAATCTGCTGCCTTTCTTTCCAACGCACAAACAGTTCATGTGGATCTCATTCTAGTGGGTCCCGTGTCTTAAGATAAATGTAGTTTTTTCAGAACCGTGTAACAGTTTTGTGCAAAACCAAAACACTTTCACTGCAGCTGAAGAGGAATGGCTTCCTTAGAAAATCTGCACAAATTTTAGACTTCACTGATACTCGAGTTCCTTTGCCCTTCTACCCAGAAAAACAGAAACGCAACCACCAATTCTTTAGTTAAGAACTATTTATCCAGTTTGTTCCCTCTGAAGAGGCTCAGTCACCAACTAGGCCTTTTGTTTTCAAAAACTTGGCTGTACCATGGTGAAGCATCCGTGCTTTCTCCTTGCAGGGCACCCCTGTATGCAGGTTAGCCTGACTCAGGGGGCAGAGCCTACTGGATAAACAGCCCTGTCAACTACAACAGCAAGGGACTGTCAGTCCCTGTCAGCACCGGGCCCTTAGGAAGGAAGAAAGGCCCCCACACATACCATTGGCAACACTAGGGACCTGCTTCAGCATTGGCTTTTCCATTTTTTTGGCGTAAAAAGCTGCATACCACACTCGCAGCTCAGTCCCTGGTGGGATGTCCTGGCAGGTGGTGAAGTAAATGTCATTGTCCTGCTGGAAGGCAGTTAAGTTTTGATGCTCGTACTCGGTGGCTGGCCGCACCATCATCATCCAGTTGCAATCGTCCTCGTTTGTGGTGTCAAAATACACCAGGGGCCCATCCTTCTGGAACACCTACCAAGGAAAACGTGCATGTAATAAAACCCCCCCGATAAATAACACACAGAGCTAAGGAAGATTTTTATTTTCTGCTTTTGCAGCAGCTTCTTTTCAGCCCACGCCAGGGACAAGGCAAGCCTCACCTCCTGCCATCAGGGGTGTTCCATTTATCAGTCACACCTTTGGATGGGTAAGTCTGAGACAGACTACCAGGGGCAGGATGGGAACAAACTGACTTCCTATCCTAAGAATTCTTGCTACAGCCACCACCAGTGTCTCAAGAAACGGCTGGAAACAGGAGGATGGAGCGAAACACGCTGTGAAACACCCATCAGCCTAAGTCACATTCTCACTTCTCACTTAGGTATTAGTGAAAACTAAGACTGAATTCCATTTTTAGTGCAGCATTTTTCCTGCCAAGACTCGTCAAGAGAGGAATAAAACAAATGCAAGGCAGAAAAAAAAACCACCTTATTTTGCTAAACAATCAAATTGAAGAGACTCATTAACTGCCATAGTTGTTGTCCCTCTTGTATCATCACATGCACAAGGTGAAAGACAGCCAGTTTTGCTGACAGTATCTCTTATAACACTTCAAACACAGAACGAGCCACTAGTTTGGTTCTTCTGTACCTTGCCCAGAGAATGGTTCTTAACTCATCCATTACAGAGCAGACCTAAAAGATGTTCCAAATAATCCCCCTACATACACTTTTTTCCATAGTTTTAGATGGCATCAAGTCCTCACAGGCAAAACTGAGGGTTTGTTCTTGCTTTGAGACATGTGCTGTGTCTCACCTTCAGGGGAAAATCTGTGTCTTTTTCCAGCTTGAGAACCCTCTTGCATTCAAATGGGCCAAACTGGGTGCGTTTCACCAGCTGGGTCAGAGCAAACACTCCTTCAGTCCCATCTTCCAGTTGTCTTATCTCCAAATTAGGAGGCAGAGATGACCTAAAAATTGAAGAGAGAATTAAGAAAAAAAAAAATAGTTACACATGGGACAACACTGCAGGAACCCAGGAAAGAAAGAAGTCAGCGTGTATTTCTCCAGTCCCTGGTAACAGCAAAGTTTTCTGATCAACACACCCTAAGCTCTGGGAGGATTTATAAATAGAGGAGAACAACTACCAGCAGTGGAAGAGGGACAAATCAGTGATTACCTGAGAAAGCCCAGTCCATGTAAGCCCAGGAATCTACCTGGACTGGCTGCACCTGAGAATCCCTGCAAAGTAGTCCAATACCACACTGAGACTACACTCAATTGTCTTGGAAAGATCATGGGCATCAGGGGAGGTGTCTGATGACTCCCCCTCTACTCTGCCCTCACGAGACCCCACCTGCAGTGCTGCATCCATCAGGAAAGATGCGGACCTGTTGGAGTGGGTCCAGAGGAGGCCACAAGGATGATCTGCTGTGAGGAAAGGCTGAGAGAACTGGGGTTGTTCCAGCCTGGAGAAGGGAAGGTTCCAGGGAGATCTCCTTGTGGCCTTTCAGTATTTAAAGTGGGCTTATGAAAAAGAGAGAGAGTCACTTTTTGCATAGGTGGATAGTGACAGGACAAGGGGCGATGGTTTTAAACTAAATGAGGAGTGATTTAGATTAGATATTAGGAAGAAATTCTTTACTTCAAGAGAAGTGAGGCATTGGAATGGCTGTCCAGAGAACCTGTGGATTCCCCATCCCTGGAGGTGTTCAAGGACAGGTTGGATGGGGTTTGGAGAAACCTGGTCTAGTGAATGGCATCCCTGACCATGGTGAGGGAACTGGATGATGTTTAAAGCCACTTCCAACCCAAACCATTCCACGATTATGACTGAAGAAAGACAGATGTTTACACCCATCTTCAAAAAAGAATTATATTCCAAAGGGAACTACAGGCTGACTGGCCTCACTTGAGCCCCTGGGAAAATCATGGAACAAGACCTTCTGAGAGGCATTTATGGTCACATGAGGAGAAGGCGACCGAAAAGAGTCCCCATGGATTGAATAAGGGCAACTCATCCCTGACAAACTGTTTGTTTTCCAGGATAAAATGACCGGCTTTGTGGATGAGGGAAGAGCAATAGATGCCACTTCCCTTCAGCTTAAGGGAAATGACTTTTTTTAGGCCTTCAACAATTCTCTCTGTATCCCAGTTGGAATGTTATGGTCTTGGATGGGTACACAACTACTAGAGGAAATAACTCACTGGGTGGTCAGGCTTAGAGGGTCATGATCAGTGGTTCTTTACCTGGAGGCCACAACAACTGGGACACCACAGAGTGCTGTGCTGCGAACCTGTACTGTTGAACAATCCTTAACAACCCAGAAGGGAGAAGGGAGTGCACTTTCACAGTCCATACATGTGAGGGCAGGACTATCCAGAGGGACATGGGTAGCCTGGATACACTGCCATGAACCAGGTATAATTCCAGGGACAAATGCAAAGTCCTGCACCTGGGAAGGAAGAACCTCGGCCAGCACTGTCACCAGGGAGAAAGACCCTGGGGGTGTGGGGGGGGGGGTGGGCAGCAAGGTGGTCATGAGGTCGTGTCCCAGCAGCAAAGGGGGCCAAACACAGCCTGGATGAATTGGAGGAGCAGCCTACAGATTGAGGCAAGTGATTGTTCCCCTCTGCTCCGCGCTCAGGGGATCCTAATGATTTACTGCCTCCTCTTTCAGGCTCCTAGTACAGGAAAAACATCAAAAATGGGCTTATGGTAAGAGTAGAAGGGACAAAAAAAATGCATAAAAATTAAACAAATTAGCGGTTCAGCGTGGATGTTAGTTTTGACTGGAACATCCTGAGGCCTCTTTCCAAATGAATTATCCTATGGATCTTTGGTTATGATCATGATTACTTTAAAAAATAAACTATATCCCTCCCCAAATTAACACTTTATAGACTAATGCAGATCAAAGCCCTTAAGATGAAAGCCCTGGAAGTTTCCCATCTGCCTTGTAGATCCCTGATTACAAACACTGACACACTGATCACAAGTGCTTCTGTGCAATAAAAATTGTTACTACATAGAATACACAGAGAACATCTTCCCCCCCCAAAAATCATATGACTGGAACCACCATATTGCTTTTACAGACCCCAAATACAACTCTGTTTTTTCAGGTCTAACGGATGAAAAGCTCAAAATAATCAGACAGGCTACAGACTACAAAAGTTGACGCTGGCAGAACTGCTTCAGTGTCTGGACGAAGAGAAATACAAAAAGAAATCATAGTGATAAGCAAATTAACTGAAAAAAAAAAACAAACGTTTTCAGTTTTAAACATAGAATAAGCAATGTTAGGGACAGTGAAGTTCAGGAGATGTTTCCCAACACTTCCTTTATAATCTTTATGGTTTATTCATTTTATCTCTTCATTAGGACAGAGGAAACAACAATTGTGGTTAAACAACTAGACTGTTTTTTAAGAGAGTCATATCCACTTTGTGGTTAAACTTGCCCTCAACCTCAGACAACTCACTCTCTCAGCTACTGTTCCCAGATGTAAAATAAAGGCTGCCTGTACATTTTTGTTTTCCTTTTCTTATCTTACCTGATTTCAGCTGTAAACTCCTCAGGAAAATAAATGCATTTTTCTATCATACAGGCAGTTTTTAAATTCTCCTTTCAAATCTACTGTCCAGCAGCCCAAACTTCCACTAAGGAAAAGTTGGCATTTGAATGTCAAAAAGGAAACACTGAAAACCAGTGCAAAGCACCACGATTGCAAACATTCACAGCTGGAAATTCTGGACACTATGGTAATTTTCCACCGTACAAATAAGTAAGGGCATTAAATTGCAAGGAAAAAGAAAACAGATAAAAGGTAAGACACAAGAGTTTAACTTGTCACTCAATCTGTGTAGTGCAGGCTGGAGATCTACTGCACTGCCCAGATTCTGTGCATAAGAAAAGCACCTCCATCCCCAGCTTCTGTTGCTCCTATTTTGAAATTACCCCCCAGAACAAAGCACCTCCAGTGTCAGGGCTGTGAACCATTAACATCTTCTGCAGGAGATTGTCCATGGCAGGCTATTCCAGGCACGGGAAGGTGTTGCCTGGCAGGTGCTGCAGGGCAGTTCCTCTTCTGGGAAGGCCCAGAAAGCCAGTGACAGCTCCTGCACTGGTGCTGCCAGTGCACAGGGTGGGGACACCAGGAGCATCCTGCCCCACACGGCACATCCAGCACATCCAGTATTTTGTTACAAAATGATCCTGGGAATACACACTACAGCCTACATAGCCAGCAGGTGCCAGACTTGCTGCCCACGTGCCCATGTTTTCTGCCTGTGACTCCCCCAGGAAGAAACACAGAAGCCTTGAGCACATTATATAATCCATCTGAACTCCATCTGAACCCTCTTCCCTTTCTGGATTTGCACTACATCTTCACAATAGCTGGTTCCTCTCCTGAGCCTTACATTTTACATCTTAATATGAATTCTGCTGACAACGCCTGATTGTCTTTCTCTGTAAAAATCCCTACTCAGTGTTGTTTGCTCCCAACTAGATTTAGTCTATTTGTTTCTTTTGGCAAACATGAGCGTTTCTGCTGTGCTGTCACAGATTTTCTGACAGAACTATTACCCCTAATCATTCCTAAAGACCCATAATAATGAGAACAACTTGTTTTGCTTCTACGTGGAGTTCAGACCAAGCAGGAGGATACAGCATGAATGAGAAATCCTCACGCACTTCTCTGAAACTAATACAGTGCATCTGAGGAGGGGAAAAAGTGGCAGGTACTCAACCAAGACAGAAGTCATCACCCCATCTGGCACTACCTGACTTTTTGCCAGAAACCTCTGCAGAGAAACCAAATCCTGATGAGCGGCAAGTTATTTCTTTGGCTTCAGTTCAGTACAGCACTCAAGTGTGTGCATCAATTTTTCTATTTAATCAAGGCCATGTGCTTTCCATAAATTCCTGTGGCCCACTGGGACTTCTCTTTCCAGCTGTCAGCGACACCCATTAGACATCAAATATGTTTTAAAGGACGGACGGGGGTGTTGGGTTGGGCAGGACTAACTCAAACATTCCTTACCTTGCCCTGCTCAAGACAAAGGAGTCTTTGACTGTCACCACTGGGCCCAGCTCAGGACACTCTGAATCATGGTACTGCCCACAGTCCTCACACCCTGCAAGGAAGCAGAGAGAAAAGGCTGATAAGACACTTTTGTGAGGCAGTTGCCTCCTTCTTCCAAGCCAAACCTGGCACCAGGCAAAATACATACACAGAGAGGCAGATGTTTATTTATATTGCTTAAAAGAACATGAATAATTGAACATCGAGTTGATAGCTGGCACCTGCATAGGTGAGATAACACACACTGCGATCAGTGCTATCAGAAGACAATTGTTTAAATCCTCTCTCAGAGGGAAAATAATTGCCTTACATCCACAGTAAATATTCTGCTTAAAGATGGCATTATTCTTCAGATAAAGCGCTGTAACATGTAGCAGATAATGAAAATCACATTACTACCTTCCCCACAACCTGGTTTTTCAGAAAAAGCCTGGCTAATGTGATGTTTTCAGTGACAGGAGGCATAAATCAGTACCAGAACTGGCACAGGCCTCAGCACAAGCATGTTTTGGGAGCCCAGCTCTGCCCAGAGCTATGCCTGGCCCACAAACACTTCTCACCCACAGAGCAGGGAGACAGACCTCCAAGATACCTCCTGGTGCCTTTCCAGACAAGTCATCTGGCTGCACAATACACTTAGTTCACTGTCAGTTTACCTAAATTAACTTTTAGTTTAAGTGGCTGTAAATTACCCAGAACTGAGTGGTTCCTAAGGAACCATTTTCAGACCAGGATAATTTGAGGCTTTCTAAAATAAGCTAACTTAACAGGATTCCAAATGCATATACATTGCTTCACTGTGAAAAAATAGCTGCCAAACTGCCCTGCCTGGTCAGCTGCTGACACAGCTTCAGAGGAGATCATCACACAGGGGTTATATTCCTGCAGTGCCATTTCCATCTGAGCTCCACACTTAAAAAGGGCAAGTCAGGTAACCCCAGGAAGGATGCAAAGAAGAGGATCACTACACCTCGTTTGGGCAGAGACAGGACAAAAGCCATGTCATTCCAAGGTATGTCCCCTCTGGTAAAGCCACTCTGAGCTCCTAACTGGAAACTTGTCCCCCCCAGGTATTTGTCCCAGTGAATAAAAGGACTTCTTCTAAAACAAGGGATCCCAAACTGCAGTACATAGCTCCACGCTGTTTCTTCTTCTGGCAACAAAAACAGCTTAGCAGTGAAAATTCACACAGATTTGACAAACAGCAGTACTGACTGATTCAACCCCCAAGCCTGGCCGCTGCCTCCTGTTTGTGCTGCCTTCTGGTGAACCAAGGAACGAGACAACCAGCTTTTCCCATCAGTTTATTTTTCAGCTGAATTAATTTCCCAGTCTGGCTGGCTGTACAGCACCAGACAGTTGTGTCAGAGGAAAGGATCCGTGGGGAAGTGCCATCCACACAGCACCAGCATCCAAACTCAGCCTACAGCTGTCCTGTTTACTGTCCCACCATCCCCACTCCTCTGGGTGAGCCTGTAGCTCACACTGCGCTTAATATTCCCGAAATAACCCGGGCTAAATGCAGATTTCCCAAAGCAGAGAGGAGCCACAGAGGAATGTGTAAACCAGACTGCTGAAAAGAACTGGATTATCACCCACAAAGGGCTGTCACAACCAACGAGGACAGGAAGGAATAGCCGGAGCAGCAGCTTCTCACACAGGCTTTGCTGTCAAAGGGAACTTTGTGTTTTTTCTGTCTCCTGATTGCATCAAGGCACTCCTCACTCCTGCAAAGATAAGCCACTGTAGGGGTTCAGACAGCACTGTCCACAACTACAAGCAGGAATAAACCACACATTCCTCTCGCTCCTTTGCAGAGGAATGACCAAATCCAGGGGAATATGACACTGGCATTGTGTGGCATGTCTCAATATCCAAGGGATACCTTACAGCAGCCATTCCCCCAAAGCTGCTGCCCTTACTATATGCGACCCTTTCAAGAGATCACAGCCACAGGAGAAACACAAACATTAGCATGGGAATAAGCACAAAATACCTCAGGGGGGACTGTATTCACAGACTTCTATAAAAAAGTATTCCAAAACTCTCTTGTCTATGAAATACGTACTCAAGGTTGTTAGTTCTGGGAGTGCACAGTATCACTGGTAACAACTCTAATTTTTCAGAACATGAGCAGCCCCCACATCCCATGGGAAAAGCCAATTAGAGAGAGCACAAGAAAACTCGAGACATCCAAAGACCACAGACTTCAGAGGAAAGACGAAAATCGTGCGTGTGACACCTTCTATCTGTGCAATTAAGGAATGGCGTCACATCTCCATTCTTGCTGCTATCCACCAGGATCTTTTTATGAAGGGGAAGACAAGGTAACTTCACTACTGGTACCTACAACTCAGTAAAAACGCCAACAATCAACACTGTTTTTGAAGGAATCTGCGGTGGAGGGAAAAGTGGAACTTTCTGATATAGTTGCCATAAGCTTAAAGTGCACCTGTGGAGCCATCAGGGGTAAAATGCCGTGGATCCAAAACCCAAGGACACATTCTGGTCTGCCCTGATTGGATCCACAACATCAGGGCCCTCTCTGCTCACACAAGCAGGTGAGTGGACTCCGCATCTCTTAATTTGTTTCCACGGTGACACCAGACCCTGCACGTCCAGGCTGGTGACAAAGGTAAGGCTGCAGGGCTAATGTGCCACTGGGAAACAAGCTGCTGGCCAAGCTCCACCAAGGATGGGGGCACTGCCCACCACACTCCCTGGCACACCACTGCTGCAGACTTCCCTCATGCACCACGATCCCACAATCCCAGATCCCAGGCCACAGAGCCCAGCCTGGCACACAGGGTGACCCAGAGGGCAGAAACACGAAGCACAGGCAGTGAATGCTGTGAGTGAGACTCGTCAGAGCAGTCGGTGCATCTCAAACCGGGCTTGTTCTGAAAGAATAATGAGCCTGCCTCCCCCTCCTGTGGAGGTGCAGATCTTCAGGTTGGGCCAGAGGTCAGAGCTCCCCACAGACACCCCTGGTTGCTAAAGCTGGCTGGATAAACAAAGGCTTACACTGGTGTTAGGCCTTCAATCTCACTTACTCCAGCCATGAAAAAGCTGTTCTGCTCACTCAACATTCAGAGGTTTCCTTGTGTGTTTGCCAACAGCATCAGAATGTGTATGCTTAAATTACACACCCTCCTCTCTATTCCTCCATAAGCTGTTTGAGCTTCCTTCAATAAAATATTTTTCTAAATATAAAATCTTAGTCTGTTTTAGCCTTAATTTCAAACAGTCTGAGTAGACAAGCCACACAACGTGAGAGTCAGATCTTTTTCCTGATACTTACAAATAAACATAATCTCATCACTGCCATCTTCTGCCATTTTTTAAACCTGCCAAAACACAAAAGATGAAGTTAGTTCCGAATGACTTTTACTTTCCATATTATGTAAACATCGATGCTGACTGGCCCAGTGCACACCCAAACACATTAACGTCCCTACAGGAGTACCAATGGAAAGTTAAAGAAATTAAAGTTGTTAAAACCCCCAGTGACTGCAGAAACAAGGCCCAGTGCAACATTTCCCTGAACAGTAGCTGAAAAAAATAATCTCTGAAAGGCAGATTACTTATTTAATAAACACAATAACCCCAAAAACCTAAAAACTGCAGGTAAAGCCACAGATTTGTTCTAAAAGCTGAGGTATACTGTGGTAATGAGCATCAGAAAACCTGGGAAAACAAATCCCATCTCTGTCACCAGCCTTCCATGAAATGGTAACTCACCAATTTGCTTTCACAGTTAAATAAGGATAATCTACATTCACTTCATTTTTGTCAGCCTGTATTAAGGACTTGCATGAAGACTATCTATTGCTCCTCAATGATTAAATTATGGCAAAAAGTCTGATGATTTATGGCTAAGATCACAACAGTAGATAGCTCTCCCTTTTCTAACCATGAAAAGGCTCTCCTCTTCAAATAAGCAATTTTCCCAATAACCCAGTGAGGGGCAAAGCAACACGAAGATCATGACCCAGGTCTAAGAGAGATCAGGCTGCAGAAACAGAAAGTATATTGGTCAAGAAGAGAATAGGAAGGAGAGAGCTTGTGAGAGGGAGGAGCACAAGGGGAGAGGAAACAGGACACACCAAACTAGCAGAGCCCTGTTTGAAAATAGATAAAGCATTTGTAACTACTGCAACAAAAGCCAAGCCAAAGATATGCACAAGAACAGTCATTACTCAGGATCAGGGCAGGAGCAGGACTCTCCATTAGGAGTTTCCTCTTGAAGGTTGATGCTCCACGTGCTGTGCCTGGCTGGGCTGTGGAAATCTGCCTCAGGCTGGAGCCCAGAGCAGCAGCTACTTCTGCACAGGTACTTCTCAGCACAAGTCCCACACAATCCCTTTCACTGCTTCAGGAGGGATTCCACACTTGTGCCAAATCCTGGGAGCAATGTCTGATTTCAGCTGCACCCACACCCTGCTCCACCTCCAGCCTCCACCAGAACCAGCAAACAGGTTCCTTCACCAATAAACTACCCATAAACAACTCCCAGTTGGCAAAGGGCTCCATCCCCACACAGAGAGGCACCGGGTGGAAAGCCACCACAACTGATGGGAACACAAAGGGACACCCGGTCACGGCTCAGGAGGGATCCCACTGCTCAGCTACCTGGGCGACAGCCTAAGGGGAATTTTGGAAATTTGGAGTATGGGCAGACTGACTTTGCCACACGATCTGTCCCAAGCTCTGCCCTGCCCAACTTCACCTGCCAACAGCAGGATCCCTCCTAACACCCGCTACTCTGGGAAGGGGCCAACACTGCCTCTCTGTGGCACAAGCTGGGCCTTTTTTGGCTACAGCTTTTGGGGACTAAACTCATATAACATAACAAATATCTATACAAACAAAGGCTGGTGCTGGGCACATCAGCAAATTCAGGAAATTTCCCCAAAAGCTCTTACCCTGAAAGCACAGCGAACGATGCAACAGGTATTTAGGGAAATCCAAAGTACAACAGTTCAAAGCAGCCACAGAGAGTGCATTGCAAGCTGATGTAAAATATGGGTTTGTTTTGCTTTTTAACCACGACTTTATGCGGATGCTTTGCACTGTTTCAAGAGGTGTACAAAGGTGTGCTATTTTTAGATAGCTGACGTCCTGACAAGACTTTAATCCTAAATATGGCTGAATTAACAAATAGTGTCCTCGGTCAACGGTTCAGGGATGCAGTGCAGCCACACCAGCAATGCTGCTGTGTGACCTGCTCAGCAAAGGCATTCCCCTTCCAAGATGTTCCTGTGTCGCATCCTTGACAAACAGCAGATTGAGGACACATGTTTTTACAGGAGCAGCAACATCAGTCTTGTTCCAGGGCCCGTCGGATGAGAATAGCAACAAAGGGGCGGAGAAATCACAGTAGCATCAGTGTTGTTCAAGGTGATGGGGAGAAAGCGTGAAGGTCCCTCAGAGGATCCTCACGCATTGGGTAAGGACACCACACCTCAGTCATCACCTGCATTAGCACAGTTTTCACCTCTGCAGCAAAGATTTTTGTTTTTGATTTCTGATCCCTCACCCACCGCTCCCGCGCCCGGCACAACGACCCACTGTGCTCTGAAATAAACACCACTCATCTGCTTCAAAATTCTGCTTTACAGACTCACACTCCTCACCCATAGGCTTCAAAACTCCTCCCGAATCTCACATGTATTTCCCCAGGAGTTTTTGAGATAAACGACACCGTGCCACCCGCTCCAGCTGGTAAACAGAGTCACGATGTTCCACGTGGGCTCACATGATGGCACTGAAGACAGGCTTCAGAATTTTTTTACCCTCTTCCTGCTGTTGCTCTGGGCCACATCTGATTTTTTTTTTTTTTCTTTTCAAGCATTTGTACCAGAAAAATACTCAATTAAGTCACTCATCCCACTGCTCGTAATTCTGCTCTTGCCTTGCAGAGATAATCAAAGCTTCTTGGAATTCCAAGTATTTTTTAATATGAAACAGAGAGCGATCATTAGCGGTGAATAATCAGGTGAAAAGCTACACAGAAGAAGTAAGACCAGGTACAAGGCCTAATTCTGACGACAGTAAAAGAGCAGAAAATCACATTTCTTTTTGATTGTATAAATAAATGAGTGACTTTGTGCCCGAGAATAGAGCACACAGCTATGCACAAAAATTCCAGCTGCCACACAGGCCTCCAAACATATCTGGAACTCGAAGGAACCCAAATGAAGACGCTGCAGCATCACAGGTACCTGACTGCAGAGCATGACATGTGAATTACCGTAAGGGGACCACTCATGCCATAAAGGATTAAAAAATGTAAGAACTGATGTAAAAGCACACTTTCCCCTAATAAACTGCTGAACGAAGAAATCAGGCTCCAGTGGTAAGTTGAGTAATCCCGATCTTGCAAAGGGATTTAAAAAAAAAAATAAGCCAGAGTAACTTAAAATATTAAATCCAGTGCTTAAAAATCTGTGTTTGAACTTAATGACCAACCAGGTAAAATTAAAGCTTCCCTTTCTTAATTTTTCCATTGCTTTAGAATGGGCTTCTAGTAAAGTGTGAATAAATAACTTGAAAGCACAAGTGGGTGGTGCTGCGTGTGCACGAACCCACTTAAAAAATGCAGCTTTCCTCACGAGGCAGTCAAACTTAATTCATGCCACTGCTCAAAGTAATCGCGGCGCATCTGGCAAAACTACAGAGACGCCTCGTATTCCCCCCAAAATTACGGCCATTCTATCAGTTCTTACCGAGGAGCAGGGGGGGTGATCCCTGCACCAGTCTGGGGGGGTGGGGGGCACGGAGTCACACACCGGCTGGGAGTCGGCGCCACCTGCCCTTCCCAGTGCACGAAGTACACGCAAAGTTTAATGAAAACGAGCGTACTGCAGAGAATTCACGTGTGCGGAGCGCCGCAGTCCGCGGCTTTCCCTCCCTTTTGTCTCTCTTAAGGCTCCCGCCGCCGCCACCTTCTCCCACCGGGGCAGGATCAGCATCCCTACACCTGCCGCCTCCTCCTCCTCTTCCCCCACTTCCCTTTGGATCACACATGGAATTCCCCCCCCCCCCCCCCCCCCAAATCCATTCCCGACCCCCCGCGGCCAAGCCAAGGCGCTTTTCCCCGCGCCCGGCCCCGCATCCCCGCGGCCCCGCCGGATCCCCTCCCTCCCTGCGCGGGCCGATCCCCCGCGGACAACCCACCCACCCCCGCCCCGCCGGCCCCGCCGGGACCGCGCCGCCTCCACCCCCTCCCGGAGCCCGCCCGGGGCCCGCGATCCGGGAGCGGCTCCGCCGGGTTTTGCCTCGGACCCGCCTCGCCCCCTTCGCTACCGCCCTCCCGGCCGCTGTAACAAAGAACAGGCGGCCTGGAGGAGGCGGCGGCGGCGGAGGAGGACGAGGACGGGGAGGAAAAGGAGGAGGGCGGCGGGGCCGCAGCCGCCGCCGCCGCCCCGGGAGCGGCTTCGGAGCCGCCGCCGCGCCCGCCCCGGCCCCGCCGCTCGGCGCGGCGCTGGGGGGGGGCGGCGGGAGGGGCCGCGGCGGGGCCGGGCGAGGGAGGGTCCCGGCCGGGGGGAGCCCCGGGGGAGGGCGCGGGGCGCGGGCGGGAGGAGCGCGGGGGGGACCGGCGTTACCTGCCCCGGGAATGGCCAGAGCCCGGATCGGATCCGCGCTCCGGGTTCCGATCCGCTCCGGAAACCACGCGCCAGCGGAAGGCGGCGGGGCCGCGGCGCGGAGCAGGGCGGGAAGTGTAGTGCGGGGGGGGGGCTGGGCGGCGGCGCTGTCGCCGTCCCTATCCTTGCCCTTGTCCCTATCCCTGCGCTTATCCCTATCCCTGTGCTTATCCTTGTCCCTGCCCCTCATCCCTGTCCGTGCCCACCGGGTGGTGCCTCACCTCCGCCACCCGCAGCCCTTCCCGCTGGATCAGCGCACGCGAGACCCCGCAGCTCCCCGGGCTGCGCTGAGGGCGGCACAGCACCCGCTCTGCACCGGCTGGGTTTCTCTTCTCCTCCCGCTGGGCACCGCTGGATGGAGGCGTCCCGGAGCGTTCGAACGGGGTCACGGAAGCAGTCGCAGGTTGGAAAAGGCCTCTGAAGTCATCGGGTCCAGCCTGTGACCCAGCGCCACCGTGCTCAACTGGACCAGGGCACTGAGTAACATGTCCAGTCTCTCCAGGGATGAGGACTCCAGCACCTCCCTGGACGGTCCATTCTAATGTCTAATCACCCTTTATGTGAAGAAATTTTTCCTTATGTCCAACCTAAATCTCCCCTGGTGCAGTTTAAGACTATTTCCTTTCATCCTGTTGCTGGTTGCTTATGAGAAGGGCACGACCTCCACCTGGCCACAACCTCCTGTCAGGAAGTTGTAGAGAGCAAGAAAGTCCCCCCTGAGTCTCCTTTTCTCCAGGCTAAACACCCCCAGCTCCCTCAGCCACTCGTCATCAGGCTTGTGCTCCAGACCCTTCACCAGCTTCCTTGCCCTTCTCTGGACGTGCCTTGTGTTTCCAAAGCCAAGCCCTGGCCATGTACCTGAGCTCCTGTGCCTCTGTATCCCAAGTTCAGTGCTCCAGGATGAGAGGACACAGCCTCAAGCTACGCCAGGGGAAGTTTAGGTTGGACATTAGGAAGAATTTCTTCACAGAACGGGTTATTAAACATTGGAATGGGCTGCCCAGGGAGGTGGTGGAGTCACCATCCCTGGAGGTGTTTAAGGAAAGACTGGGCATGGCACTCAGTTTCTAGCTGACATGGTAGTGTTGGACTAAATGATCTCAGAGGTCTTTTCCAACCTAATTGATTCTATGATTCTTAAGTCTCGTCAGTTTGTTGTTAGCAGGGTCTGTCAGGGCCCAGCCCTGCTGTGCCTGACAGCAGACACTGCAGAGACACATCGCCTCAGAAATCTAACCAGCAATGCCTATAATTTTATATAATGGGCCACCAAAGAGGCTTGGTACCCAGGAAACTAAAAGAATGCCCTTCTTCCCACAGGGGGCTTAAACTTTCAGTTGAGGGAACTTCACCACTCCCCATGTGAAGTGTTTCTGTGTAGCCAAGAACACCCTCAGAGGCGGTGGCCACGGCAAGAACTACTCAGGCTTTTTGTATTCAAGGAAGGTGTCCCAATTTTAGCTTTTGCAAGAAGTGTTGCCTGCATCAGAGTCCCCCCCAAAGCCTTATGCAGCCGTGCCACCATGGTGTGACTGGCCAGTGTTCACAGTCAGAGCACTGCTTCAGATTTAAAGGTGATGGAAAGCAAGCACCAGCTCTGCCCTGCCCGTGCTTTTCTCACACCTGGCTACATCTTTTAACAGTTGGCAAGGTCTGGGGTCTTTCTTGCTTCTCACCAATCTCATTAACCCTTCTGCACAGGTGCCCAGTTTCAAAAGGGATGTGTAGAGAGTATTCACAGAATCACAGGATGTGTCAGGTTGGAAGGGACCGCAGTGGGGTCATCTGGTCCCACCTCCCTGCTCAAGCAGGGTCATCCCAGAGCACATGGCACAGGATTGTGTCCAGGTGGTTCTGGAATATCCCCATTGAGGGAGATTTCACATCCCCTCTGGGTGATCTGTTCGGTACTGGGTCACTGCACAGCAAAGAAACTCTTCCTTGTGTCCAGGTGGAACTTGCTGGGCATCAGTTCCTGCCCGTTCCTCTTGTGCCATTGCTGGGCCCCCCCGAGCAGAGCCTGGTCCATCCTCTGCCCCCTCCCTGCAGACCCCACAGCCCTGGGGGAGGTCCCCTCTCAGTGTGTCCTCTGGAGGATGAACAGGCCCAGCTCCCTCAGCCTTTCCTGCTCCCAGAGATGCTCCATCCCTGCAGCATCTTTGCATCTTCCTCTGGACCTGCCCCAAGAGCTCCATGTCCCTCCTGTCCTGAGGAGCCCAGAACTGGACACAGCACTGCAGATGTGCCTCGTTAGGGCTGAGCAGAGGGGCAGGATCTCCTCCGTGACCTGCTGGCAGTGCTCCTCCTGATGCATCCCCAGGACACTGGCCATATTGGGACTGTCTTCTTGTTGGTGCTTGGTTAAACTGAAATAATGCAGCATTTGAATTTTAAAAACATTGTTCTTGGCAAGACAGTGTTAATTTTGGGGGGGAGAACCATTTATTCATTCAAAATGACTCACCAGAAGTTTGCAGTGAGCAGAGGAGCAGTAAGGGGAGTTTTTTCAAGGATCTAACTGCATGAACACGTCATTTGCTTTTTCAAAGACCAAAGCTGACGGGCCTTTAGCTTTGCATAGTCTGCTTTAATTTATTTTCCCTGTACATCTCAGTGCACACTGGACCTCTGCCTGGTTTTCTCCAGCATCCAGCACACAAGGGTGGTCATCCTACTTGCAGTCCATTCACTTTGTTGGAGTAAGTATAAAATAATTCAGAGTAAGTTATCTGTATGTTTAGAATGTGACTCTGGATCCTGCAGCTCTAAAATGATTTTTAATTTTTTTTTTTTTTTCCCAGAGTTAACATCAGACTGTGAACTTGCACCTTACACCAGGCTGGCTTGGATAGAGAGATAAAAAAATGAAGATCCCTTACACTCTTTGTTTCAGAATGATGAGCTTAAGGGGAGGGTGTGGTGCCAGACTTTGTGCCACATCCATTCCTGCTCTCCCTCTGATAGGCCTTGTCACTTTTCCTAATGTGCAGAAATGGCATCACACAAAGTATAAAACCTCACCTCTGATTAGAGCACGAAGGAGAAGGAAAAAGTGGGGAGACTTTTAGGAACTTTCAGCAAAGCAATTAAATAAAAAGGCATGTAAATGTGAACAGTAACCCCCAGTAAGGAAACATAATATTTCCTTATGAAAGAAGAGACGGCACTCACTTTTGGAAGGGAAATAGAAACACTATTGTGGCTATTTTCATGTGAATGCCTATTATTTTTTTGGTTGCTTGTGTGTTTTGTTGTTTTACGTTTGGTGTCCCCTCCCCCACCCCCTCACTCAGTCTGGTAGGGCTTTGCGGCAGCATTGGTTTATGACATAACTTTTTAAATAATATAATTGCAAGAGAACCTTATTCCCAGGCTGTTCTGTTTTAGCACTGGCGTCTTCTCCACAGGTTCAAGGCCTTAACACTCCTTCCCCTTTGCCCCCCAATTCAGGGTATTACAACATAATAACCGAGAGAAAGAATAATGAGTAACCACAACGAGTTCCACAATTCCTTCTTGCCATTAAATTCCCACCTAATCCATGTTTCAAGTGATTTTCTCAGGCAACAAGGGGCCACCTGATAGGCCAGGGTTATCAGAAACAACCCACAGTGCTCCTGAACAAACAGGTAAATGGAAGTGTGTTGAGCAACAGGTCAAATGAGTGAAGGAGAGTAGAAAACCATCTGTTATGCTTGGCTGACTGGGTATGTAGGACAGCACACCACACAGAGACAATAGGCTTTTATTTTATGTACAGCAGCAGTTACTTCTTTTAAAAAAATCCTCTTCTCAGTTTTTGTTTTAATGATATAATAAATCTGTACATCGTATATTTCTTAATTGCACCAACTTAAATTTGTGTACACAAAGAAATGAAAAAACAAAGCAAACACCACAGAAGAAGTGACTATCACAACTTGATGCTTGAAAAAAAAAAATGTTTTACCCTCCCCCGGAATATCAGAGCAGAATACATTATTGGGAAATACAGAGTTATAGTACTGGAAAGACTCCAGATCCAACCTTCCCAGTTATTTTCACACCGTGCCAGCACCTTGCATAGTAGCAGTTTGGATATCCTGAGTGAAGTGGTATTATTCACCCTTAACTTAAAGCAATCACCCTTGTTATATAATTAATCTGGAGCTGTTTGTCGCCAAGGCTGTGGCTTAGCGATGTACAGAAGCATATGCTGAGTTTAAACACACGAATAAATCCACTTAGATCCTGTGGAGGTCAGAGCACGAGGTCAGCTGTTCCCACTCACAGCAGGAATGTCTTAGCCTGGAGCTATGGCATACTTAATTCTGTACCAGGATAAACACTTGTCTCAAACTTCAGCTCTGCAACTCAAAACCTGCAGTAACCTGAAGGGAAAAACCCAGGCAGCTCTCACCTTGGATAGAGCTCTTGCTCCTTGCAACCAAGAGCTACCAGAGCTGAAAAAGGTGATAGAAGAGCAAAATTCTTATTTTGCTTCCCCCATCCACGTTTGGTAGCATTTTATGTGGTCGACTTCTGCTTTTTCCTATGATACTCTGCACATCAAGAACAACAAAACTTTACAAGAAATACGCAGCAGAAAAGCTTTCACTTGAAAACCACCCAGAACCAGGGGGGAGATGCAGCACCAGGAAAGGCTGTAAAATTTCACTGATCCCCAGAACTGGTGTCATTGCCTGGCAAATTCCTCAAAAAAAAAAAAGCAGTGCTGGAAGCCAAGTCCTCTCAAGAGCAAGACAGTAACTAGGACTATATGTCCTGGAGTCCCAGCCTCTCTCCCAAAGAAAGAGCAAGGAAAATCTGACAGCACAAGAATAAAGCCCAGTATTTACGCCTGCATGGTGTATGACCTGTCCATTAAGCTGCAGAAGTTTGCCAAAGGTGATTTGCTTTTAAAATGAACTTTTTTTACACTCTGGCGCTCCTCTTCCCTCCTGACACCTCAGATTCACAAATTTCATATATTGTTAGGAGTTCTTCCTGGGGTGAATGGGGTATGAAACAGCAATGACCTAGGGATGAAGGCCCCCCTCCTCTTCAAAGTGACTCTGAAAGTGCTATCAGTCACTTTAAAAAAGTTGCCTAGCTTGTATTGTTGATATTAGGCAGTTTTATTGCTTTAATCTACAAAGAGAAATTTAAGTCTTGTACTATTTACTTGGTCAAAATTCACACTAAAGCCAAGGCAAACCTTGGTTAGGAAGGATGTAGGTTGTCTCCCTCGAGGCAAAGCCGAAACATCATAAAGCAAAACAAACCACAAACACAGGTTCAACTATGGGCAGAAAAATTCCTCAGAAAGGAAAAGCAAGCCTTCATCTCTTGGTCCTCATAAAATAAATACCATGCCTTCTTTGCTGTACAGAACATACAGAAACACAGAAGTATGAGAAAAGGGACAAAAATTCTGGGCCTTTGGGGTTGTCAAGACTGAGCAACTCAGTTGTCCCTTTGTGTTTAGTACCTCAGTTTCTTTTTACAGCAGGCTGTAAGTTATTTGCAGGGGAGTGGGAAGAGGTGAGGAACACACCAGCCAGATATAGATAGAACCAGCCAGCTCATCAAACCAAACCATGTTCATTTTCCTGAGGAGTGAAGGCAAGTAAAAAACCCAAGATTCCCTTTTTACCCCAAATGCCTCGCTTTCCTCATCTTAAGAATTCATTGTCTTTCCACACATGCGAGCTCAGACCTCCACACACTTCATAGTATAGAATGTTCTTGGTTCCCACCACCAAGACAAGCATTTAGGCGATCACCAAGGCCTTAAGAGGAACCAAAAAAATCACTTCTTCTGCGTGTAACTATTCTTTAGGGTAAGCTAGGAGCAAACCCTACTCCTGTATTCTGCAAGTTACTGGGTGTTATTTCCACCCCGTTCTACAGTACAGGCTAAAGCTTCTGTGAATGAAAATCCCAGTTCAGCAACTTCAGCAAGACTTGAAGTAGTGTCACTGCTCCTGCATTCCCAGTTCCACAGGTCTTTGTCTTTAGTGTAAGGGTGTTGCTACCCACGGAGCTCAGTTTCACTTTGATTTGTGGCTTTCTCCTTCAGCAAACAAGACCGAGCAGTTAAACCTGGCAGGGACTTGATCCCCATCCTGCCCTGTCATGCAGAGAGCTCCAAATAAAATCAAGGGGAAAAAAATGGATGTTTAGAGAACAGGACATCAGGGGTTTTACTGCTCATACTATGAACCACTGTATGATGGAAATGAAGAAACCCACTCTGTATTAAATTAACAATAAACAAAAGCGTTCAAGCACATTCAAGCTGGACACGCCTGTATTACTGAACTGGGATTTCTAAGCACATTACAGCTCTAGAAGATTCATTTGTAACCAATTTTCAAAATACAGAACATTAAAATGCCTTCAAGTGTTTTCATGATAAGCAGCATCCTTAAACATACAACTATTTGATAGTCTGGTCTGCTGTACTACCACAGTGATTTCTGGAGGTTACACGTAAACAGTATTTTTACACAGTTAAAGGATTCTGACAGCTCATTTCCTCCAATATTTTTCTGGTCAAAAAGAAACCAAACCCCCTCTACTTTGATATTCATTGTATAAGTATGTTGCCATAGAATCTTGAGTCCATCAGAAGATTTAAAACGTGTTTCTGTTCTTCTGTGACTTTCTATTTTTGATGAATCGTTTAAATCGAAAGCCCAAATATCTGCCAAAGAGTTGGGACAGCTTAAGGGGAGGAAAGGGGCCAGGGGGAAAATCACTACTGGCAAAGTAGGCACCAATCTATCATCCATTCATTTCAGTAATTTAGGTGGAATGAATGGATGTTTTTCTTGGCTGAAGAGAACAGGCTTGGTCCTTTGTCCTCAGCAGGAATGTAGATGATGGAAAAGTACAGGTAAACACGAAAGATGGCACCTATGAAAGACTGACATTTTACTCTTGATAGCCAAAACAAGAACCTTTATGATTTTACTTCCATCATTTTAATTTAAAAGAGCCGGCTGCAATATTTAACAAGGAGAAAAAGTTAAAAAAATTCATCTGACCAACCACTCACCAATCACATGACAACACTGGCAGACCTAGAAACTGAAAGTGAGCTAAGGGAATGGTTATTATTGTTTCAAAAGCTTTCTTCACAGCTGTGTTTTCTAAGATCTCGGTGTTTGGCGAGTAAAACAAGCTGTCTAATAAAAAGCACTGTAGGGTTAACTATGCTCTATTTACCATTTATTGCTCCTAGCTTTGCATTTGATACGATGGTTAATATACTTGTCTAACAAGTACTTGGGAGAAGGAGTTAGAGCGCCTAAGACAGGTTTTTGCATCAGCAATGCAGCTTCTCACACAGGGAAGGAAAGCTATACATAAGACTTGGTAAATGTGTTGTTTGCCAGTAGACTCAAGTAGACTTTAAAAAAAAAAAGGTTGTTTTGTTAAGCATAAATTCTGCACAGAACATTGAACAATATGCTAGTACAGATATTTGCATAATTTATTGATTTATGGCTAATATCAAAGGCATCTCTCCACCTACATGGACCGAGCAGTTATTACAGCAGGCTACAGTTATTACAGTAGGATATCTGAATCAGCATTTTCCTTCTGCTTCTGAAAACTTACCCGTTTCCACATTACAATAAAACTGGATCTGGGTCTCTTTTTTTTTTTTTTTTTTTTTTTTCCCTTTCAGCCTGACTAGAAAAATCAGTTGAGCCCTGCGTTGCTACTATTGCAGGCTGCAGTGAGGGAGCACAGTGGTGTCTTCTCTCTCTGCAGTAGTTCAGTCATGCAACCCAGGGTCGATGTTTCAGTTCTGAGCTCCCTGTTAACGTAAAACCGGGTGCTCACACGTGGGTCCTCCCCACAGAGTGGGTCAGGATGGAAGGGACCACAGTGGGTCATCTGGTCCCACCTCCCTGCTCAAGCAGGGTCATCCCAGAGCACATGGCACAGGATTGTGTCCAGGTGGTTCTGGAATATCCCCAGTGAGGAAGACTCCACACCCTCTCTGGGTGATCTGTTCGGTGCTGGATCACTACAAAGCAAAGAAACTCTTCCTTGTGTCCAGGTGGAACTTGCTGGGCATCAGTTCCTGCCTGTTCCTCTTGTGCCATTGCTGGGCCCCCCCGAGCAGAGCCTGGTCCATCCTCTGCCCCCTCCCTGCAGACCCCACAGACCTGGGGGAGGTCCCCTCTCAGCGTGTCCTCTGGAGGCTGAACAGTCCCAGCTCCCTCAGCCTTCCCTGCTCCCAGAGATGCTCCATCCCTTCAGCATCTTTGCATCTTCCTCTGGATCTGCCCCAAGAGCTCCACGTGCCTCCTGTCCTGAGGAGCCCAGAACTGGACACAGCACTGCAGATGTGCCTCGTTAGGGCTGAGCAGAGGGGCAGGATCACCTTCCTGGGCCTGCTGGCAGTGCTCCTCCTGATGCACTCCAGGATACCAGCGGCCTTCTTGGTCCCCACCTGCACCATTCCCCATCCTCCCTCATCTTCCACAATAAACCACATGGTTCTCCAAAGCCTTCATGATTAATGTAGCACTGCTCGTATTCGGAGGAGCAACTTCATCATCAGAGAGAAAAAGCGTCTTTTGGAAAAACAAACGAAAAAAGACCACTGTATTAGTGAACATCCTTTTATGCAAGCCATCAGCCATTATTTGTATTCTCTAGCACTGCTCTGTAAACAAAATGCTCAACTGATGTGCAAGTATCCCAGCAGAGAGGGTCCGCTCTTATATGTACGGCTCTCCCGGAGCACCGTTCAGTTTGCTCTTGCTTTTGTTCCTGGAAAGGAGCTTCCTGCTCAGGATCCGTGAGAGGGTGCCTCCCTTCTTGCGGGTCTCCTCTGACAGGGGCTGCTGCAGGTACACGAGGTCGTTGTGGGATTGGCTCATTCCTGGATCCTTCTGGTGGTGCTGCCGGCGGAAAAAGAGCTTCGCGCTTTTTTTCAGGATCCCACCTGTGGGAAGGGAGAAAAGGGGACACCTCAGAAAGAACAGGCTGCTTTCCCCACCTTGAAGCTCAGCTTCAATGGCAGCCCCACTAAACAAAGCTGACCTTTGATTTCGGCTTCTAAAGTCAATCCACACATCTTGTGGAAGTTTCCCTCCTTACACATCCTTAGCTTCAAATGCTCTTCTCAAAGCTGCATTAGTGGTCATAACACACATGCACAGCCACTGGTGTGGGTTGTACACTGGGTTCTCACGTGTCCAAGAGGCAGGGCCAATCCTCCCAGCCAATAAAGGGGAGAAAGTATTTTATAAAAAGAATGAGACAGAGGAGGTAATGTTACTACTCTTTGTTGTTTCAGAGATCAAAGGAGGAAAAGATCAGCCCGTGATGCACCACACGAAGGTGGCATTTTAATTTGAGGTGAAAGAGAAGAGCACCTGGCAGTGAACCTGTGTGCAGTGGGCTCATAGGAGCCAGGCAGCAGGTGTTCCACACGAATTCGACAGCACCACCCACAGCAACACTCATGAAGCATTTGCTATTTTAAAATCCTGTTAGGAATAGCAACTCACTTCAAGCAGATTAAAAATAATATTACATCTGCTTCCAACAGGTTCAGCAATCCGCCCAAAATCCCTTCTGCGGCAAATTAAGTTGCTGTATTTTGCTGTATTCCTTCCCTTGATCCCATGTCAAACCCAGCATGCAGCCAAGGCAACTGCAGCTGTCACCTCACCAGGGACTCGTGTTGCCAGCACCAGCTACCAGTACTCCTCTCTTTGCAAGCCTGGACTGTGTTTTTTTTGCAGCCGTTCTGCCAAATTCCACCTTCCTTTTTTTCCATGTGTGCACATGTGCCTGACCTGCAAGGCTGCAGCTGGCAGGGACACTGCTCCGGGCTACCAGCAACACTCGACCTGGTGTGGGGACATTAAAAGTTTGGTGCAGAACTGGGTGCTGGCATTGCCCCAGGTGGCAGAAGCCAATTTGAACAAAGGAGGACCCAGGTAGCAAGCCAACACAGGAGCCCTCTGGCAGTCAGACCAGTACGTGAGGACAGTCATCTCTCCCTGGCAAAGCTTCCACACCTTGTTCCCGGCACCACTACCAGGTTTCCTCATTCTTTCTCAGCTATTAATTCCTGTCGCTGCACGGTCCTGAATCTGCTTTTCCTCCCGTTGCAGATGGACACAAAAAGCAACACACAGACCACTTCTTTCATGCAGTGCTGTGCCACAGATAGAATTGCGTGTCTGTCCCCCAAGGACCAGGCATGGGCCCCGTGTCACTTTGCACGGCGACAGCTGCAGAACAGGTATTTCACGGCAGCTCCGCTGCACGCAGCCAAACGTTGCTTTGTTCAGACCAGAGCACTTGCAAACATGTGCTTGGGTTTATTACTTTAAGAGCTCAGCATCTGGGAGGATATTCCAGCGTGTTTTTTGCCTGCCGGCTGCCGAGACGCTTCTCGCAGGGATGAAGCAGAAATCAGCCGAAAGCAACTGGAACTCGTGCATTTGAGTCTTGACTGCCCTCCCATCACCCTCTGACCGATCTTTTTGGCGAGGCAGTACCACTTCAAGCTGCTGTCAGCAGCATAAAAGAAACAGTGTTCAACCCCAGGACACTGACAGTCGTGTTTAATATGCCAAGGCTGGGGGGGGATGCACGAGGCCTCGCTGCTGTGCCGCTCTTGTTTGAGCAGGCAGCTGTTCTGCCCAGCAGCCCTGGCAGCTGCAGCTGAAGCTGTGCCAGCAGGGGCAGGACAGAAAGGCTTATCCATAAGCAGATATTTAGTCCTATCCATTCTACGATTCAGACTGATTTTCCGTACCGGGTCTCAGAACCGAACCGAGAATGCTGCGAAAATGGGTGGCCTGGGACGACTCACTGCAGCTGAAAAATCGTGGGCAGCGCTTCCCCGAGGCTCAGCACAAGCAGCAGCCCCCCCCAGCGTGAAAGCTCCCTGTGTTTTTTTGGAGGTGCTGAGGTCATGGCTGTCTGGAAGCTTGCCACAAATCCCCATCAGTCCGCACCAGTTTGGTGTGTGCTGCCTGGCAGCGGCTCCAGCTGCTGTGGAGACATGCAGCCCTGCCAGGGAGGCAGGGCAGGGCAGGGCAGGGCAGGGCACATCCCCAGCTTGGCAACGCTCGTGCTGTTTGCATGCTCACTTCTCGAGTCCAACAGGATCCATATGCCAGCCCTGCCCCTTACACCAGGAGATGAGCAGAGAGCATACTGTACCAGCTGGCTGGACTCCTCTGCACTAGTTTAGGGTGTCCTGAAAATGCCTGTGGGGCTATGATCACTCCTGAGTGCCATTTCTGTTAATCAAGGAAGATTTCCTTCCACATCTACAAGGATATGAACAGAGATCGCTTTCCATTCCTTCCCAACTTCCAAAACAGCTTTTATACAGGTGGTTCTGCAGATACCTGCTGAGGCCCTGGTAGCTCTGCAAGTTAGGGTAGAAAAGCTTTACCTGGAAAACTGTAAGCAGCAGGTTTTAAAATAAGTATTTTGCCTGTGTATATCCAGTCATGGGGTCACACGAGGTTTGCATGAGCAGAGACTTTGACTGATTATCAGATGTTACAGGAATGGGCAAGATGGAGAGAGATTAGGAATGCAGAGCACCCCTCCAAGATTTCTGTGTGACCCACCTGAACAGCACGACCACCAGGAGAATAATTTGCTGCAGCAGACTAATCTGCTGAGACACTTGAGCACGGGAAGGTAATTTTGGAAGGAGGAAAGAAGTGGACGGGGGAAGAAGAAAACAGGTGCCAAACTATGTTTTGCTTCAGTTTTTACAATGAGCGTCCCATTGTAAAGCTACAATTTCTTAGGGGGGAAAAAAATACACAAAACCAACTTACTGTGTGGGTAATTAATTCTGGCTGGCATAGTAGTCCTCTTAAGTTTATAAAAGGGAATGGGTAAGAAAAAGGAAGTCAGAAAGGTAAAAAAAAAAAATAAAAAAAATGCAAGAGTAAAAAAAACCACCAGTGCTAACCTTAAGACATTAATACAGATATAAGGCTTTTTAAAGCAGGAGTTTTGTTGGCTTTCAGTTTTGTTTGGGTTATTTGTTGTTGTGTTTGGGGTTTTATATGTTTGTGGGGTTTTTGTTTTGTTTTGTGTGGGTTTTTTGGTTTTTTGTTTTTTGTTTTTTGGTTTTTTTAAGGGAAAGCACTTGACAAACAGAAACCTTGAACTGTTCACAGCTAGCTGAAGGCAGGGGGGTGGGAATGTTTTCCTATCTCACTCCATAAAAGCTACTCAGCTGTGACAAAGCAGAGATTCAAGACTTCCACAAAGACATCTGTGTATAAAGAAAAGGATTTGAGCCAGTTTTCCTAAAGTATTATTTTAAGATGATACAACTCTCTCAAATTAGAAATACTTTGCAGTTTTTAGCAGCCTTACACTGCATTGTGTGAAAAGGATCCTTAGAAGGCTGATCTCTTCGTAACATGCACCACAGGGAAAAAACAGAACTAGACAACAGCTCACATGCAAACTTGCAGTTGCTTGTTTCAGAATAACATGTTAAAGAAGAGTCCAGAGGTTTTGCAATCTCTCCCACAGCTTCTTAAACTCTTCCAGGCTCCAAAATGAGACAAGTCCCTTCACAACTAGCCCCTTACTCCCACCCCAAACACACCCAAAACTTCCCAGTGCCTGACTATCTATTGACAGGGATTGTTGCTGTGCCACCCTGATCTCTCATGTGGAGCAATACAGCTGTGGGAAGGCCAGAGAAACTCGAGGCTCCAAGGGAGGGCCCTGACAAAGGGCTCCAGTGTCTGCCCTGCGTGGAGTGGGGGGGATGGGTTTGTGATAATCAAGTGAAATAGCGAGGTTTTGTAGTAAGGATCTCTGGGCAAGGAAAGAATAGAAAATAACAATAAAAGGGGGTGGATGTGGGTGAAAAACACAGGATTTTTTTTCAGTTTCAAGGTGCAGCCCATGAGACTGGTGTGTCCTCTGCACTGGCCCTTGTGTCAGACATCCTAATAGTCCTGATACCACATGGCCACAAACCAGTGCTCAGAGGTTGATGGATTTATCAAGGAAACACAAGAATCCTAAGACACTTTCGAACTGCAGCTATTCAGGTGTGTAACTACCTAAGCAAAATGATCTGATGCTTTATTTACTTACTAAATTTACCTTTTATTCCATTTTCTTTAGCAAACTTCGTATTCATAGAATCAGTGAGAAAGGAGGAAACTGTTCACAGGGCAGTTTCTGCTTCAGCTGCTTCCTGAACACACAGTCTAGCGAGGGCAGGGGAGCCCTGAGCACAGGGGCGTGAAAGAGGAGAAGGAACGTATAAAAAGCAACTGAGAGCCCTGCCATTTTCATGTTAGTAACAGGGCTGCCCTTCTGTTTTCTGACTGAGGGCAGTGTAAGAGAGCCTGAGCTGGCTCCAAGAGCAGTGGACTGCACCCTCTGTGCTGCTGGTGAGACAGCTTCAACCAACACCACAATCACAAGGAGTTTAAGGAAAAAAAAAAAAAAAACCAAAAAAAACCAAAACAGCAAGAAAGGATGAGCTACTACAGCATTGCCTGACTCTGCCAATTATGCAGAGAAAGCAGCCAGTCACCGAGGTGGAAGGTAAGGATCACGTACCTTTGGATTTTTTCATGCTCCCGCTTTCTGAAACGCTCAGCGAGCTCCCAGATATCGATTCAGAGGTCTGGTCTAAGAGGGTGCTGGTGTCCCACTGCTGGCTGCCGTTCTCCAAGCCCCAGGCCTTGTGGGTGCTCTGCCCTGGGCCAGTGTCAGGTACTGTTGTTTCTGAGGGATCCAATGGCAGCTTTTCAACAGGGGTGGGTTTTGCAACAGCTTCCTCCACAGGGGGTGGATCTGCTTCTTTGGGACAGGAGCTGTCCATGGCTGCAGCATAGTCCATCATGAGTGAAGCTTCACTGTCCTGAGATAAAGAGGTCTGCCCAGTGGGAATAAGAGACAACACTGACTCAAGCCATCCTGCTGGAGGAAAACAAGCCTCCCTGCAAAAGCTATTTTCTCCTCTTTGCACTTGCATTGTTCAGGACTATCAGAAAGACCCTTAAAGCTTCCTTAGTTTTACTAAAGGAAAGAAGCACGTAACCAAGTTTTATTCATGTTATTAAGGCCAAATAAATGAAAAAAATATATGAAGTACGTGCCTCCCACCTATCCCTGGACCCACTACAAACAGTAAGACTCCTTCCTGCATGTGCTGCTCTAATGAAGTATCAGCATACACATTTTGGTCCTTTTAAGAAAAGAAACATCAAAGCATTTCACCTTACAGAAGGATTTGTCAGCTGTATCAGCTAAACCCAAATCCAGGCAGTCCCAGTGCCATCATTTACCATGCAGATACATCTGGCACTGTGGCTGCTGATCCCCATTTTCCCCCTCATCACAGCACAGTGATGATGAGGGGATCCATGCCCAGTGATTTGGCTTTCACTCAGAGCCCTTTAGGGGTCCTGTGCCCAACAGCAACACTTGACAGCACAAATCCATGGAGCAACCTGCAGGGAAAGGACTACAGGCAGGCAGCAGGCATCAGATAGGACAGTGAGGCTGTGGATGAAGAAAGTCTGGAGGAATGCTATATGCCATGTGAAAACCAGTCTTCTGTTTGCCCTCTCTCTGGAACAGAGCCCAGGAGGTTTTCCAGAGGGTTTTGTTTTAACAGCTTTGAACAAAAAAAAAAAAATAGAGAAATCTCTCATTTTTCTTTTTCTGTGCATCTTCCCTACGTGGGTGAAACACAGAGAAGGACTGATTATCTTCTGTTCTCACCCATATTTGTTTTCCCAAATCCCTAATCATCCCACTCCCATCCACGTACACCTTGCATTTTAGTGAGGCTGTCAAAACTAACAATCAAAAACCCCGATTTGGCTCAACTTGAAACAGTTACAGGAACAACCTGGCACGCAGACCTGGATTCTGCAGAGACAGCAGAGCCCATGTTAATGCCACAGACGGTGGAGCAAAGGCTTTTTCTAACATAAAAATGTAAGCGTTGTTTTCTGCTCTACCTTGGACACCCCTGATATGATAATGGTGCTTTTCTTTCTAGGAGACTTCAGCTTCTGCTTTGCAGACTCGCTCAGCTGCCGAATGGCTGCTTCTGCCACAGGATCGGTGCCATTCAGTACCAGCAGCTCTGGAAAGAAAGGATTATTTCAGAGGGAAGAAAGGAAAAACAGGAAAAAAAAAAAAACAGGGCAAAGAGAGGCAGAGTTTGTTCTTGACTTAAAATTCATAGAAATTGGCAGAAATGGGTATAAACACCAGGCACACCAAAACATCCTCCCGTTCACCACACGGTCACTGGGTCTTGTCTTTCCCTCCTGCAACCCTTTCTTTGGAAAAAAGGTACTGAAGCTGCACTTACAAACCCCTTCCCTGAGCACAAAGGAGTTTTTCTGGAAGCCTAGACAACACATCAAATTATTCCAATGCACTGCTACACTGAGATGACAGTGGGGAGAGTATCAGGTATCACAGTCACGAAGAACCACAGCTCTGACAAGGTGCAAAGCTGGCACATGATGCTGCTTCCTCAGGTTGCTATCTTGCTCTTTTTCCAGACATCCTTGCTCAGCATTTCCAAATTGGAGTCAGTCTCTCTGCTCTTCATCAGCTGCCTCCAAAGCCTATAAAGTGCATTCCCTCCTCCCCCTTTTTCCCCTCCAAACATTGCACAGGAATATAAAACCTTCTTTATAAAAAGCTCTTTAGTGACAAACACGTTTATTTTTAAGCATGGCCAACACTGGCATCTAGTAACACAGAGTACTTTGGGCACAGCAAATGCACACTGATCAAAATTCATCAAGCTTAGGAACAAATCAGGCTAAAGAAGTCAGCAAGACAAAAATCCCCACATTTAAAGGTGAGCTTTTCTGCTAAGAGTTTCAACAGAAAACAAAACCAAAACAAATAGCACCAGTGTTAATTAAATTGAGCAGTGTCTTTTGTTACTGTGACATTAATGCAATAAAAAGACGAGGCCTGGAATTTAAGAGTATATGTGTGCCCAAGGGATGTGCATGTCTGCACACTCATCACAAACTTTTACTTTTCCATCTCCCCAGCCTCTGCAAAGCCCCCAGGATGAGCTGAGACCATCCAGGCACTTGTTAATTCTCACTGCTGTCATCACTTAGAACTATGGCACAGACACAGCACCTTTTTCAGAGTGCTCGTTGCAGTTTTGCCATGATGTTTATAATTACTGTTACCCAAATTACCGCCATACCAAGAGCTTCTTTGTATTTCTTTCATTTGGCTTAACCTTTCCTTTCTAATGAGTAATTCTTCCTGCTGTACTGTATAAACATTTCACAGAAATTCCCCTGCACTCCCATTAAAAACACTGTCTGTGCCAATAGGGTCTAAGCTGCCCTCAGATGAGTTTTCCAGTAAGTGTTTTGTATCTTTAATATCATAAACACTTAAGGGAGTCAACTCAGAAGTCTTGCACTACCTCAACATTTCCCAAATGGTTGAAGTTATTATCAATGCCACTGTGCAGGCACCTGCATGCCAGGTGACTTAGGAAGGTGGACAAGCAGACACAGCAAGGTTGGGTATTTGCATTAGCCCCCCAAAAAAGCCCAGGAGCAGGGCTAGGAAGAGAATTCAGTCTTCCTTATGCCAGTCCAACCTCTGTCTTCTCTTCAGAGGGGAGTCCACAATGGCCTTAGAGGTTCTTGTCACAGGGCTTTGCTTTTGTGGAGCATCCCCCATGCCTTTATGAAAGGAGGAATTTTTCACTAAAAAGTAAGAGAAAACACAGCCTGGCTTTTCTGCAGTCACCTCCCCTCTCCAAACCACAGCTCATTGTTATTTGTTCAAACCCAGTAATTTAAATTGCCAATTAAAACCAGACTTTTACTGCAAGACTGCCCTATCCCTTAACCACAGTGCTTTGTAACATAAACATCTCAGTGCTGTTGACAGGCAGCAGCCATATGGGTTGGCTGTTATTTTAACAGGATCACATTAATCCCCATGTGCAGCAGAGAGAGACATGTCCTCATTAGCAGCTTTGAATATTTCAATTACCTGTGTCTGAAGATGACAAAGTTTTGCTGACTGGAGCACCATGAGAATGGAGAGCTTCAACAGAGAAATCCTTTTCAGTCACCTTTACTTTAACTGGAGTTTTCACAGGAGAATCTGAGGACCAAGTTTTTTGGTTATTTGAACCATTCGAGACATTTTTTACGACATTAATAAGAATTTATTATACCTGTTGAGCCTGTTCAAAACATAAAGCGTTTGAGAGAGCTGTTTAATACAAATTCTCAGCACATGTTCTACGGTAACCTGACCCCCAAAACACCTGTGAAGTGCAGGAATTTATTGTTTTTAAAGCTTCTACTGTAATATGCTAGACAACACCCACTTAGGTAAAAGATCTGCTTTAACAACATAATGCTCATCTTTGTGAGACTTCATATCAAGACTGTTGACAGGTTTTACTTTCATATCTATCTCAAGAAGAATTGGAAAACCTGCTCCTAAAAAACATGCTGAAAAGGATGCATTAGAGATGATAATGCAGTCAAGGTTAGAAGGCACAGGATGGTCTGTCCTCAGCAAACACCCTGAGAGTCTGATACGTTTGCCATGTGAGAAACCATCCTCCAAAATCCAGGTCTTCTGCATTATCACACTACTGTGAAGCTTTACAGTGTGCATTAAAAGAAGCATTAACTGTCCCTCTTGGAAGAACAAGGCTCTGTGAAAATTAAAAACCTGACTCTAGAGGACACAAACAGCAACCCCACTCCAACACATCAGAGAACTCTCTCCTTACACCCCACCCCACAACACTTCTCCTGGTGCCTGTGGATAACCCTGTGGGTGAGCACAGGAAGAACTGGGCGCCCTCACCTGTGCTGAGGGGAGATGCCCTCCCTTCCAGGCGAGGTTTGGTTCTCACAGCAGTGACAGTAGTGACCACAGTCCCACAGGGCATCACAGTGCGATCCTTTTCTATCTTGGTGGCCAGCACTGGGGAAGAGACTTGCCTTGTCTTCAGTTCACTGGGTTCTATAAATGAGAACTAAGGAGACCAAAAAAAAAGTGTCACCTTAGAAGCACAGCCAAGCAAGAAGGACAATATTTCTGCCTAGTGCTTCTTTTAATTTTTTTGCTGGTGCTCAAGAGCCAAGCTCAAGAGCTCATTCTTCTGGTAAGACACAAACACTGTACAATCAGTGTGTGCTAACTCTGACTCAGCCACAAGCACAAGATAAGCACTTCTATGTACTTCCAGAGGCTAAAGATCCACCCCAAACCCATCCAAACCCAGCAGTACCTCTGCACTGATGGATCCCAGCCCAGGCCCCGGCTCTGAACTGCCCTCACTGGCTTCACTGTTCAGGGTAAAGCTTTGCTGGCCAGAGGGTTGTTTCCTGAACAAGTCCAGAGGTACAGTCACCTTCCCGGATAAAGGACCTGGAACAAATAAAATCAACAAAATCAGCGCACACCTAAGCTGTCAGTGTACCTAAGGGGGAGAAGATGGGAAAAGGGGAGGAAGAGCACAGGCAGTTGATTGCAGAAACTGGTTCTATACCACGGGGCAGAAACCTGGCACTTTTCACAGTTTTCTTCCCTTTTTATGACTATTCCTCAGCCTGGCCTAGCACTGTGCAACAGGAAAGAATGGAGACATGAAATACTACTATTTACTAATATTTACTGCTATTTCTGGCCATTATTCTTCCCTGTATATGCAGAATGTTCAGGGAATAAGAAAACAACTAGAAATATTCCTATTAGGTCCTTGAGCCATCCCTATAACCAGCTACCTGCGTCTTTCATTTCAGAGAACACCCTGGATTCCTGGTAAACTGGTGCATCATTGTCTTTCTCAATTTGAACTTCAGTGCCAGATCAGCAATTCTCTCGTTCCTCTCCTGACTTTTTTCAGCTCCACTAGATTGGAGCAAACTATTAGCAAAAGTGCTGCGTGATTTCAGAGATGAAATCCTAGTTTTTCTGTGAAATTCAAAGACAAGTAGAGAACTACATTATATTCCCATTACTCAGCTCCCTGCCCATTAATGTGATTCTACTTTGAGTCTCCTATTCAAATTTTGGGAAGAACAACAGCTAGGCTGGTATGGAGGGGGGAGAAGGGCAGGAAGACAGATGTCATTGCAATCCACTGGGACCTTTTTCTTCAGGAAAACAGGCTGATAGTCACACCCTCAGTAGGATGTGGAACATTACTGGTGGTGCTTGCAAGACCCACTGTTAAAGATGCTTAGGTACAGGCAAGACTAAACTTTGTGCAAGAAACAATATACAATTGTTGACTCTCTCTAGATTCCACATTTTTGTTAAAAGTAAAAAAATTGCACCCATATCAGAGAAATTTTTTTCAAGCTTGTGCCTACATTTAACTTGCCAATCCCTCCAATAACTGCAGATCTTATGCAAGATATATTGTCTGTATATCTAGATTATTAAAATAGATTATTAAAAATAATTCTGCAACAGCAGAATCAAGTAGCAAAAAGGCTTCAGCCCCGTTTTACATTTAATCCAATATAATCAGAACGAGTGTGATTTATACCTGATAATGTTAGGCAGCCTCTGGGGCTTGAAAAGGAAGGATTTAGGATTAACACTCAAGATTCTCCTTCAGCCACAGAAAGGCCTCAAAAGCTTAACTTGAAACCAAAAAGGCTCACAGTGGATCTGTTAGAAGTTTAGAAGGCTGAAAAATACGGGATAACAGTACAGGGAAGACTCAGTATGTTGAAAATCCAGAAAGAAACTCAAAGATTCTCTGTAACCTTAACCCAGAGCAGGACAGAGGCACCTGATCAGTGTATTCCCTCTTCCATCCACGATTACTGATGGATCTTAAGAGTTTCTTGTTTGGCCACCCAGAACTAAGAGGGGACTTGTCAACAGCCAGCAAAGCTCACAAGCTGATCATGCCAAGCAATTCAGTCTTAATACTTACTATCCGTCTTTCCATCTTCTACTATTTGCAGCTCCAATGCTTTTGATTTGGCACTTAGTTCACTGTGAAGTAAACAAAACCATGTTAGGTCTTTGCAGGGAAGCAGATTTTCCTCCCTACTTAGTTTTTTTTTGCCTGTTCCCCGTCTTTTCTCAGCCCTCTCCAAGCCAAGCAGTGCACCTTGCTGACGAGGGAGGTGGCACTGCCAGGCTGCTGGTCACACAGGTAACCCTCCCTAAAGGGATCACAGTCAGAAAACCATGGTTCCCCTCCCCACTGGGGTACAGGTCCAATTTCCTAAAATTTCAGAGGCTCTTCTTCTCCCCAGCAGCTGACAAACACTGCCCTCCAGGCTGATGCTGGTCCCTGGTCTGACAATTACACCACAGCACTAAGAAGTGCCTTTTTTTTAACCCCTGAAGGATCAAATTTGTAAGTCAAGATGCTGGAACAGGTTCTTTCAAAAACCCATTCAAAGATGTGGGGTGCCCTTGTCAAAGCAGGAAAGTGTCCTGCAAAAACAAGATAGATGCAAGAAAATAGAAGTAACTACAGTTTTAAGTGAGAAGAGTCAGTATCAGTTTTCCAAAATAAGGCTCAAGGAAGTTGCAAGAATTGATTTCTGTGTGACAGAACCAGTGTGAACTCTTCACAGAATTACAGGCATATGTGATACTTCACAAGATGGACCAGACAACAAATACAAAACCTTTCCTCTAACTGAGACAATGAAGCAAACTGGGTACCTACTGAGGAACCCTCCAATAAAACTTTGTTTTATAACCTTCACAGTGGGTGTTCTGCCAAAAACCCCAAGGGCATATATGTATTTTATTTTGCTTTGTCTTTTTTGGTTGCCAACATCCCACCTCCATTAGATGCTGTGGGACACCATCTATGCAGCAGATTTTAAGCTTTTCCCTGCCAATACCACCCTCTCCTGCACCTCCAAAACTTGAAAGGAAGCACTTTGGTGGTACTATTGGTGCTTCTGCCACAAAGCTAAAGCAGAGCCTGGCATGGTGTTCAGTACACTGGTCCTCAGAGTGGTGGATATTTTGGGCTGTGAAGAAAGAAGAGGGCAGAGGTGTGTGCCCATGAACTTGAATGAAGTTCAGAAAAAATCCTGCCAAAATCCTAATCACTCATCTGTAAAAGTCCCCCCAGGCTTACCTCATCCACTTCTGAAAAGCAGTGTGGAAACCCCAGCATTATCCCTAGTGTCAAGGCCAAATTCCAGTCAAGTTAATCACATCCTGCCTGCCCTCTGCCTGCACTTTCAGTTGGAAAGGGTATTATTCTTATAAACTTCCTGTCCAAAACTGCTGGGAACCTGCCTGCCCTGCAGCATCGAGCACGGGTGTTGTTCCACCAACAGATGGCTGAAGTGATTCACATCATGTTAAATCCTTAGGTCTCGGTGGCAACACAGCACAGTGTCACAGAAGAAGGTTGCCTGACCTGTGGCTTTCCTCAAAAGCTCCTCATAACTATAAAATCAGGCCTTACAAATTGGTGCTTGAAGGGATAAAGCTTCCTGGCTGGTTTTCCACTGAACAGCAGGAACCAGGTGCACACACCTCCCATCAGGCCACACGAAAAGGTGGAGGCCTTCCAGTGTTGTTCTACAATATCAGTGTTTCTTTGCTAACTGTAGTTAGACTTCTGATCACCCCCTGCACATGTTCTCCAAGCCCTGTGCAACTTGTGATGACTGATCAAAGGTGAGGGGAAGCACATCACTCCTCCAGGAAGAGAGCACAGACAGGCACGGGTTCAGTTCCTTGTAACTACATCTCTGCTTTGCAGGAGAAGGAACAGATCCAGTGGATGCCAGGCTGTGACTGGACAGTGAAGGAAAACGTCACACAGAACCACGCAGCGTTACTCTCATGTAAAAAAAAATATGTATTTTTTATATATGTGTAAAGAGGAATGGAACTGAGATGGAAGAGGGAAGATACAGAAAGAACCAGAGAGACTCTACTGCACGTGAAGTGCCTCTCACCTTAATAATCTGGTAGAAAAAATAAGAAAGCAGTGTCTGCAGTATGTTGCGTGGCAGCACCTGTACACAATTCCCGTTGAAAGCTGCTTCTGCCTGACTGTGCATGTGCTTAAAGCTGCTAAAGGAACATCCTCTGACCTGCCCCGCCATCAGTGATTCCCCCTTCCTAAACTCACACATACAGAAGCTACCAGGTATTTTTGCTCTGCTGTTTGAAAGTGAAAATAGCTTTAGAACTGCTCCCTTTTGGTCTTGTTTACAGCAGCTGTGTGAATCACAGAACACCGTGTAGGCTGCCCAAAAGTCCCATTTCTGCTCTACAGGAATAAAAAAAACCCTTGTAGGTTTTACGCTCCTTTTTTAGTCACAGCCACCGTTCTTTGAGATGGTCAGTTGTTTCTGCACGTTTACTCTGTCCACTCAGGGGAGGGAATGGAGAGACATTACATTCCCTCAAATGCAGTTTTCACGGTAAAGTGACTTCAAAACCTTGCTGACACTTTGTTTTGGCACTGTATGAAAGCACAGTGTGATTTATTATGCCTGTTACTGCTGTCATTTACTAGAATCTGATATCTACCACGGATGATCTAGAGACCTACTTGATCTCGTGTCCATGCAGAGAGTAATAAGATATCCTGAAGTCCCCACCAGCTCCAGATTTCTCTGAGGCCACCCAACTGGACCCATTTCAAAATGCCACTCTTCCCTCATACAGTTCAAGTAAAAAAAGATGCTCTAGTGCAAAAGTATTCTCAGTAGGTAAGTTACTTACAAGATAAACTCTTCCTTCCAAAAGGGACGTGCAGCATTTTTGGCTACAGAGCTGGAAAACTTCTGCATAGGGTCATTCAGCTGAGCTATACACACAAGGTCTGTGCTGCCTGTGAGGGCAAGAAAAACCAATACCCAGTCATTAATACTCCATCAGCAGGAGGCCACTTGCCCAAAAGTAAGCAAAGAACCCCTTTCACTGCATCCTGCACTTCAGAGCAGACTGTTGCAAACACCTTCTCACCCTCCCACAGAATAAATTCCCTCCCTTGGTTTGTAAATAAACAGTGACAACATTGATGGCAAAGGTCAGCATTGCATCACCAGTGTCTTGTGCGCTGCTCCACACAGCGTGAAACACGACAACCCAATTTAAATTCTGGCAAGAAGCAAGAAAGGGAAGGCACAAAGAGATCAAAAAGGATGGGGAGACAGCACAGTGAGGAGGTGGCGGTGTGGGTGCGAGGCAGGGAGGGAGCAAAGTTGCTTCCTGCTGCTTTAAGAAACCCAGAAGTTTTCAAAGTCCCTACTGACCACAGTCACAGCCGTTTATTTGGACAAGGAAACAAGCTTTTTCTGCTGGCAAGTAACTGATGACAGCAGTGCTAATTCACAATGGCTCTGTGGACTGTGGTTTTTAACAAGTTCGTGGCATTTTGAAGTATTGCTGCAGACTTATCTCTGCCTTGATCTTGAAATTTGATAGTGTGGCAAATTGGTATATTAGAGTAGTTACATTGCTGCTCCAAGGGGAAAACAGTTTGCAAAATGTGTTCCTCTTAAAACAATTTCTTTTGTAAGGCTTTCACAGCCCTGGGAAAAAAATTTCAGACCCAGAGTTCCAAAACATCAAGGAAAGTGACCAAAAAAAAAAAAAAGCTCAGTACTGACTGCGTGCAAAGCAAACAAAAGATGCTGCCTCCAAGTTCTCCGGAATATTTACTGGTTTATATTTACTATCATCAGCTCTCAGTTATCCTCTGCTGATGACTCAGGGCTGTGGATCATCCCTATCTCAGGCACAGAGGCAGCTTGGGCCTGGCAAGGTTATTAGAGGAGACAAAGCACCGTGTACACACAGCTTATTTGGGAATCCAGGCTGACCCTGGAGTAAGTAGTTGAGCTGCTTTCCCAGTGAGCTGAGCCTGAGTTAATGAACCTGGGGTGGTTTCTGCTCACCCAGCCATATGTCCCTGCAGCCTGTCCTGTGCTCAGCAGCCCAGGGCAGAAACACCTGCCTGAAACCACAACCACAGCCCCTGACCCACCGTACCCAACAGGGGACTGCAGCATTTCTGCCCTGCACACCCTGCTGGGAACAACCAGCAACTTCTTCCTTAACAGCAGAAATCACTTTTGCCCCGGATGATCCCCTGTGGACCATGCAGTCCAAAATCTAGGGTAATCTTTGTTTATGATACACAAACCAAGGAGATAAAAATGGGCACAGCCCATAAGCAGAGAGCAGCTCTGCTACTGGTTATTCACCAGTTGAACTAACACATCAACAGGAGAGCCACAAGCTCCTGTAAACCATGTTAGCATCTATGGTTTATGATAAATCATCCATGGTTTATGATAATTATCATGGATGATAAATGGTCAAGACAGACAAACTGCCGCTCTCCAACCCTCTGTGCAGGCTGGCCTGAAATACTGCACACTCTTATGGGGTCTCAGAGTTCCAACAGGATAATTAATTATGGCAAGATAAGGCCAGGAAAAGGGAAGGGTACAATAATTAAAAGGCAGCAAGCTACATCCAGCAGACAGCACCTTTCCAGCTGTGCAGTATTTCCACTGGATTTCAAGTGTGCCAGTTAAACCACGCTGTGAAGTTTTGTTTCTCATACTCAGTTCCAAATGTTTGCACTCCCAGAGTTGCTAGGGAACCAGCAAAATTCCCTCCATCTCCTCTGACAATAGTAAATGGGGATTTTGCCTCCCAACATCTGTGTTCCCAGAATAGAGCACAGTAATTGTCCACTCTTCCTCTCATTTTCAGGGAAGGTGCAGAGAGGTTTCTCATAAGGTCAGTCTTCTGTTCTATGAACTGCAGGCACATAAAGGTATCTCATCTCATGACTTTTAAATGCAGTCAAAATGATCTGCTCTTTTGGAAAGCTTAATTTGCACTACAAAATTGCACAGTAATAACAAATCATCGAATCGTAGAACGGTTTGGGTTGGAAGGGATCTTAAAGATCATCTTGTTCCAACCCCCCTGCCACTGGCAGGGACACTTGCCACTAGACCAGGTTGCAGTTTCCAGCACAGTATTATTTATAGAGGACATTTCACAGCACAGAGTTCCAGAACTGCTTTAAAAATAATTTGTTTTTTTAAAGAAAAAAAACAGCCTGCAGAAAATTTTAGGGGAATCACTTCCAACCAGGATGAGCAAAGCAGCATTATGCAAGAGTCTAGGGCAGAAACCTATTACATCTCACTGAAAAAAAGGAGTACAGCAAGTAGGATATATTTATCCAAAACTTGTGCCCTGCCTAATTTAGCAGCCACAAGCTTCCATTAAAAAGACTGTTACAGAACTGTTCAGTGACTGCGAATAACAGAGCCTCAATTTTGTGTTTCTGATGACAAAACCTGAAATGTTCCTGCTCTGCCTCAATCAGCAACGGAGGCCTGACTGCACTTGGAGAAGTCTGAATACTTCTCGGTGCTTCCTTCCAAAACCAACACAGAGACTTCAACTAGGCAGTGACCTCCCTTCTGGCTTCAGTCTCCACTTGCAAGAGGAACTGCCACTCCTACCCCCAGAGGTACTTCCTTAGGGAGAGAAATCCTGACAACAAAAGATCACCTTTGAAGAGTTTACACAGAGGAGGAGAGTTTCAGATAAACCAGCAAATTGCTCAGAAGTAAAGAAAAGCAGCTGTAAAAATAAGATAACGCTGAATCAAACCAATGTCACTGCCAACAGCACAAACCAAAACCTGCACCAGCAACTAAGCCAGAACTGGCACAGGCTGCCCAGGGAAGCTGTGGATGCCTCGCTCCAGGTCAGGTTGGGTGGGGTTTGGCCCAGGGGGAGGTGTCCCTGCCCATGGCAGGGGGGGTTGGAACTGGATGATCTTTAAGGTCCCTTCCAACCCAAACCGTTCCGCGATTCCATGAAGTCTGTTTCTCGGAGCAAAGCAATTTCTTTTGAGAGAAGGTTGTAACCCAGAACTTCCAAATTATTTCGCCCAAAAGGATAAAAAAAAAAAAAAAAACAAAAAAAACCAAAAAACAAACCCACAATCACAACCCAACCCCGCCTGAACACGAGCAGCACCCGGTGGGCCGCGTTACCTGCAGCACGGTGATGGGCCGGGTTTACCGCGATGTTCTTCACCAGCAGCTTGAGCTCGTGAGCCCTTGGAGGTTTGGGAGGACTGGCGCCCTGAGGGAGAAGGCTTGTGTTCTGTACATTCTGCAAAAGGGTAAGCAGAACAAGAGGGGCTGTGCACGTCAGGACACCACAGACCTGTGTCACACTGATTTAGAGGCGAGGTGTAATGCCCTTGTTTCAAAGAATCCCCGCCGGTTGTTTCTGATCACCCAAAGGGTGTTAAACCCACTCATTTGTGAGTCGTGAATATGTAATAAAAACACTGAGCAGAGGGAGGCTTCTCAAGGGATTTTGGTAGGAGTGAGGCTTACCTGAACCTCCTTTGTATCTGCAGGCCTCACACTCAACACCACGGATGGAGAAGCTGAGCTAAAGAGGTGCTTCAAGACGTCTCTGAGCGTTTCAGGTATTGCACATGTCCCTGCTGTCTGTCCCTGGGAGGAAACAAACCATCAGGCTTCTCAGAACTCGGGAGAAGCTAAGGCAGGATTAAATTTGGTGTATCTAAGCCACCGAAGCTATCAAACGTTAACTTTGTCAGAGGGGGACGCGGTTTCTGTTGGCAGCAACAGAATTTAACAGGAGATCATGCAAAGAACTACTTAAATTTCTATACTATGCATTAAAGGAAAACTAGAATTAAACAGTTAAAAAGGTCACATGCTGTTCTGAGAGTTAGAAAGACTACTAGCCACAAAACCAGAAGTTTCACTAACAGCTTTTATCTTAGGATGGGTGTTTTAAAGATTTTGTGCTGCTCTGCACTCCACTGAGGGAGCAGATCAGGTCATCAGATAAGCAGATCGGCACCGTTCCACAGATTTAATGGGAGTTATGCCAGCCTGCAGCAGCTGAGGAGAAACTAATCCTGTGCTGCACTGACAAAAAAAAAAAAAAATATTATAGCATCTCCTGTAAGTCTTCAACCTTGCTGAAAGGTGCACTGCAAGGACAGGTAGGGAGTTTGCCCACTCAAAGATCTCATGGCTGTCTGTGCTTAGCACCACAATCTCTGAGGGATCAGAACAGACCACAGCTTTTGCTCACACACGCAGCTTCACATGAATAATTCGAAGGTGTATAAAGACAGTGACCTGCCCCTGCCCTTTCTGTGTTCCTGGAGAGTGCCTGCTTCCCATAGCATGCTCCTCAGGAATTTTCTTCTGCTCAGTTACCTACAGGGAGCAGATTTTTAAATTAAGCTTTCCCAGAAGGGACAGTCTGACACCCAACAGCTCTGAAGGCAGCACAGGAGAAATCTCAGTGAAGTTTCTTCTCTAAAGACTGAAGTAGGAGACAAATATCTGACCTAAAAACAGAGGACCCATCCATCTTTCCCCATCTGATACCACACTGGGAGACTTTACTGTTGTGAGGTTACACAAGAGGCCAAACAGATTTGGAGTAACAGCCCTTCCCCAATTACCCAAGTGTTACAGAAACATTTAGGGTGTTTCATAAAAATCCCAGGAATGCCGTGTACAGAATTCCTGTTTTACTGCCCTCTTACCCAACTGGCCTTCGAGGAGAGGTTCAAAACACACAACAGCATTGGCCAGTCCCACAGAAACTCTGCTGTGCTCACACTGTGCTCCCTCAAACAACCGCCAAGGAAAGAGGCACCTCTGCAACTTGCAGATAATACTTGTCTACTTTAAAAAAGATTTAAGTAAATTAGGCTGTTTAAAGCAATTTCATTACTTAAGTTATTTAGATAAGCAGATAAATTGTGGTTAGCCTTCACTGTTTTGGAGGTAATTTCCCTCCCCTGCCTTTACCTTAACACTGCTTGATGAACAAATCGAATTCTAAAATCCCAGTTGCCACTTGCTTTGCCATCAACCTTCTCTGACTTTTGTTATTTAAAAGAAACAACAACAAACACAGTCACTGGACTTCTACCCACAGGTATTTCCTGTTGTTTCCATAGTTACTTGGAAAGGAGATCAATTAAAGAGCCTCCTGTCAGCCCAACCTCATTTTTAGCCATCCTTCTTCAGAAAGTAAATGCTCCACCACGACACCCTCGACAAGGCAACCCATAATGGCTTAACTGCCACCCCAAAATGATGAAGCCAGCAGGTTTCCACTTTGGGTTTGACGTGGGCTGGGGGGGGTTTACAGCCAGTCACCACAGCCAGCTTGGGGCACACCACCACATGAAGTCACCCCAGGCAGACCCAAGCCCTACGAGTCAGCCGGGTTGCCAAACACCACTCAGGTTCACCCAGCCATTATCAGCAGAAAATGGGGCTGTTATGCCAGGCTTGTGTGATGACAAAACCACCGTGTAGATAATCACGAGTAATTACAGGTATTTATTTGTACACACGGCCTTGCTTCCAAAAGAGGGGAAAAAAACAGGACACAAAAGCTGACGCTCGAGTTTAGGAGCTGAAGCAATTTCTGAGGTGTAGGTTGCTCATAGCTTCTAGATCTTTGTTTATTGCCTCCCCTCTTCCCTAAGTGCTAATAGAAACCTCAAAGGGAAAATAAATCCCTTAACTATTAAGAACTTAACAGGCTCATTCTAAAAACGTGGGCAAAGCATAACAAGCTGCAACTCTGCAACGCTGGACTTGGGTACCTCTCAAAAAGCCAGTTGTGAAGTCCAGTGACTGTAGAGTCATCTGTGTTTGTCAGGAATAATTTAGTGACTGTTCAATATGTGGATAATCAGCATTGTCACTCCAGCACGTGAAGGTCATTTACACTGCTACGTGTGCACAGTAAAATCCACATTAAAGCACACTTCAAAAGACTCGTCTGTCTTTAGTTATGAGCTTCACATACTTGTGTACAAGAGCTGTGGTAATAAATGAGGGCATTCAGTGCAGGTCTTTAGAAGCAGCTCCACAATAAACTTATTTTTTAACGAGGCCTTCAGCCTGAAAAGCAACTTCACAAAACACAAGCAAGTCTTCACCCTCCGTTGTAAGATGGGCTTAAGTCACCACATTTATGCCAAAAAAATATAACTGTGAAGGGTCAAAGGCAAGAAGAGAATCTCAGTCATGAAGAAACTCATTCAGGGGATGTCCCAGTAAAACAATCCCCAACGAATCAGTTGTTTATGTACAAAGATAAGGTGCAATTCTCAAAGCATCAAAATATTTTCAGATTGTCCATCATTTCCTTAAACAGCTGAATTTTTTCACAGCTATTTCTGAACTATCGTTGCCAGATTTCAAAAGTGGTTTAAACTAAGGAAGGAGCAACTTTGCAATTGCTTTGATGGGGATACCATTACAATTGGGTTTTTTTTTAATTATTTCAGAAGTGCTCTGAGAGAAGGTATTTTTGAACAGACATTTTTCACACTTCTGAATTTGGACGAAAAATGTTTGCCAAGTTATTTATCCATCAAACACAGACTTGATTTATCCCTAATGGCTCAGTAATCTCTGTAGATGATCCCAGATTTCAGGGATGGAGGGGTTTGGTGACCAAGCCATGGCAGAGGCTTTACACTGTGTTTTGGACCTAAGGGATGGAGAGCCATCTTCTCCACCATTACAGCAAATAAAACTTACTGACTGACCTCCTGCACTGCTGGCTGGATTTCAAAGTTGATTTCATTGGTGTTAATGAGGAACCACTCAACTTTGACATCTTCTCCTTTGTCTTTCACAGAGAGCTGGAGCTGTGGATAAGAAAGCAGTTATTGGAGAGTGTTCTGGTGTTCTGTAGAGAAACTGTGGGCCGAGCCCCATACTGAGGCTTGACAAAGGAAGAATGTTATAAGTAACTTCAAAGCAACCATCCAAGAAGGCAGAAGGTGCTTAATCTCTGAGAGTGTATGCCAGTCAAAAAAGGGAATTGTTCTATACATCCAGCTACTCGACCCAACCCGTTATTTATCCACAGTCTCCTGAAGAGGCGGCATAATTTATGAATCCACCACTTGCCCCAGAGGGAAAGCGTAACGTTACTAAGTGTTTTACCAGAGTTAACACAAAGTGAATATGCAGTTTGCAAACGGCTGCAGGATGAAATGGAACAAAACAGAGAGAAGAGAGAGGAACCCTTTACCTGCAAGTGAAGTGGAGACAGTTTCACACTGTAGGACCGAGGCTCGGCAGCTGTGGGCGAAGGGTCAGAGACAGCGACAACAAACCTTACAGAATCTCCCACAACGTTGCAAGAAATCACCTAGAGAAGTAAAAAGGGTGAGGGGAAACAAAGGAAGAGAGAAACAAGTTAGTCTTCAGAAGGTTTGGTGAAAAGTAAGAAAGGAACTAAGGAAGGGCTTTAAGTTATCAGAATTATGCTAAATTCCACAGGTGGGAAATTCCTCATCAGTTTCGCGAATGTTCCCACCTCCTTCTGTACATTCTTCCAAAAAAAAAAGTAGTTCAAGGGTTCAGTTCTGCACATGAAATTTAAGGCCTGCAAATTATGGTGTTTCTCAAAATTTCTTTTGTATTATTACCTAATTCAAAAGTAACTCCTCACCTGACTCCTTTCAGTTTCATATATCTAGATACTAAAAGCTCAAAGAGGCAATTTTGCAGAAGGGGAGACAAAGATGTTTGTTCTTCTTCCTCTTCTGCTCAGAACTAAGTAGTCTGACACAGGGCAGCTGGTTTTACCAAACAATCTTTAGTTTAGTGGTATCCTACACATGTGAAACTTTGGCATAACCCTTCTGCTACAGAAGAGGATTTTGCCTGAGTAATTCCATTTCCCAGGGGAATGGGAAGAAAAAGGAGCCTTCAAGCCTTTGGCCAAACCAAGAAAGGTCCTGATATCTGGTGACAAAACTAAGCATCTGGGAAGACTCTGTATGCCACTTGACTGCGACAGGCTTTGTTGAGTCCACTCCCTCACTTTTATGAGCAGCAATTTAACTTGTTATCACACTGAGTTTACAAACACCGAATAGTTTTCCCCTCCCTCTCCTGCTGCAAACTGACTGGGGTGCTGGAGCTGCCAGGAAAAATTCCTGAAGCGTGCAGGAAAGCGCCTGGCGGCACAGGGAAAGCCCCCGAGGACAGAAGTCAGAAAACATTCATTACACCACAGAGACACGTTCACTTTGCAACCAGACCTGCTGGCTGGAGACATCTGCTTGTCGCTGTCCCTCCTCTGTGGTTACTGTCCCCACAGCTCCACTGGAAAGGACAGCTGAGCCCTCCTCAGACTGACTCAGGCAAAGGTAATCAGGTCAATGCAATGCGCAGACAAATTAACTCGCCGCGAGATTCGTCTGATGGAAACTCTGCACGACGCTCTTAAACTGTGTTTGTGCACTCCCTGCTCCGCTTGTGGGCACTGGAATTGGAGCTGAAGGCTTTAGAGTGAATCACGTTCCTTCTGGAAGATCCTTGTCGGCCTCTCCTTAAATATATTTCATCTCCCTGGGCTCTCCAGGGGACGTTTTAAGGACGGCCAGAGCATTAGCAAGGGTTTCAGAGCACATCCATTAAGGTAGAGACTTAATCACAAAGGAGCAGGGGGGGTGGGGCAAAGATGACAAATAAAAATCCCAACCACACCCACGAGCAACAAGATTCGCCTTTTCGTGTTTGTCTTCTGCAAATTAGAAGTGGACAAATCAGTTTTCCCCCACCTCTCCCCTTTCCCAAAGTCTAAATGCCTTCAGAAGTGATTTCTGGCATTAATCCCACACAATCAACATGAACATCCATTATTAAGGTAAAACATAAAGGATTTTAAGGCATTTTTAATAGCTAACAAGAACAAAGAGCTCAACTGCTTATTTCACTTGTAGCTCAGTTGAAACACAGAATCACTCCACTCATGGTGGACTGACATGACTGGCTCTTGGAAGACTTCAAAAATAAACAGGTTCTTCCCTCTTTTTAGAGGGCAGATGAGCAAAAAGGACAGGCCTGATGCAAAAGCTGCCAACACCTGCCTGTCCTAAATGCAGTGGTTTATCATCCATGCACATTTCATCCACACATCCACGGGAAGTTCAGTGCATTCAAAACAAGTTGGACTCGGTGCACATGTGATGCAGAGCCAGTCATCTGGAATTTCTGTATGTCTAGGAGCCCAGATTGCCAGGTATGAGGTTGATTAATGCTTTAAAAATAACAAAGAAGTGTGGCCAGAGAGTTTATGTGCCACTTGTTTCTTAATAATGTTTAATTCCAAGTAAAGCAGGGAAACAGAGTGCAGAAACTTTCATTCTTCTTTCTACACTTCGTCAAGAGATGCTAAATTATTTTTTAAAAATGTTTTTACCTTTAGCTTCAAAGCCCAAACCAGTAGGGTTTGTACTTTTATTTTTCTGCCAAGACATCTGTTAAGTCCTACTCCCCTTCTGCCCTCACTTTTAGTAAAATAACTGTGGTCTTCAGGTATAGAAGTGTTATTTTTTTTAATCCAATCAGAAAAAGGAGTGGGTTCCATGTTTGTAAATGGAAAATAATATATCTTTATATCAGGTGAATCCCTTTGTTCTGGGATCAGGATGGATTAAGGGGTCAGAACACTGAGAGCAGCAGAATTCTGGGCTAGAATTTGAAGAGAAAGTGATTCTGTTTCCATTTAAGATCCTGCCACAAGTGGTGAGAAGTTGATTAAAGAGACCACAACTGCTGTTTCCCTCGTTAAGTGACATTCCTTTAGAAGTGTAGATGACTTTGATAGACCAGAGCAGAAACATAAAGGCCAATTTCCCCAGGACAGTCACACAAAGACAAATAGGGAAGCTTTCTGTGCTATGTTCCTTCTCCCTCCCCATATCCCAATCCAACCTGCTCCCTCAAACTCATTTTCTCTGCACAGATGAAGAGCTGGAGAAGGGAGGATCAGGCAAAGCATCCCTTTCCGGTCAACAGGGGAGAGAAAGAGGACGGATAGACATCCACAAGAAAACAGAGGAACCTGAATGGGAAGAGAGTTGCCCTTCAACCTCATTTATGTACCTCATCTCTCTCTCCCACCACACTTACCAGGGACATCCCCAGTCATCAGCACTTCGTGTTTTAGAGTCTAGAAAACCTTCCATATTTTATAAGAAACTGCTTTTTAAAAATTAAGCTGGGACCAGCTAATTCTGGACTCCCAGAGGGGTCACCTCCCAGCTCTCTTTTGTGGTCCTCCATCTGGGCAAGACAGATCTTCTAAGGAAGTAAAACAGAAGCACAAATAAACCAAGGCCAAGGTATTTTCCCCCTCCAGCACCTCCCCTGGCACAAACACCCCATCACCAGCCAAGGTCTCTCCATGAGCTTTGGGGATCTCCCTCTGCTCCTCCTCAGTCCTCTGCCATCCCTTCCCACACCCAGCTGACTCCTGGCATATGATCACCCCCGTGCCAGGGTTATTCCTGCTGCCTCCTCACCACTCCCCAGCCTCCCCTCTCCCTCCCTGGCCACACTGGCCCATGCTGGGGGTGAGCTGCGGTGGCAAAACTCCTCAGCCCAGCTGGGCTTTGTCCCCCAGTGACCTGCAGGTGCTGTGACACAACTTGCTTACACGTATCTAAAATTGTTAGTGCAATTATCCTGAAACCAATTCTCTTCCAGATAAACAAGTGCAGGAACAAAGGAGCCTGAAAAAGCACTGCAGTTGGAGCAAGACTATTTTTCTTAGACACTCAAGTTTCCAAACTTGTGTACTCACAGCTATTAAAACCCTTCCCCTTGCTTTGCCCTCCCCCTTTGTATCTCAACATATTCCCTTTGCAGTTCCTCTGGACAGAGCTGCAAAAATCTCAGTTTTTATTCCTTCCTGAAGTAGCAACAGATGCTGCTGCATCTCAAGAAGCATCACACTGCCCCTGTTCCTCACACCTTGAGGTTTCAGCTTTGGCATTGGCACCCTGACAATCTTACACGTTCCCTCTTTATTACTCCTCCTCCCTCCCCTCTCTGAGGACAGCAGCAGGTTCCCTCCCTGAGCTGAAGGGCTGTGACTTCAGGGGGAAGTTCTGACAGCTCTGATGGGGAAGATGTTCTTCACCTTCCCCAGGCCCTGACCACATCACATGTGTGTGTAAAACCCCAGGGCAGTACAGGCCTCGATTGCCTTTCTTGATTGTTTTCTGGAAGGAAATCAGTTTTACAGCACGTGGTGTTTATTTGCAGAAAGAACAGGTTACTCGAGGTTACTCAGTAGTATGTAAGTAGCACAAATATTTAACATTTTCACAGGCAAATTAGTATTCACCATGAGGCAACCACAGAGTGAAAGCTGCCTTGATCTCAGCTGCAGGGGATCAGATTTAGGATCCTCACAATTTCCCAAATTTCTCCCGGAGTGCTACTCACGGAAGGCTCTTTTTTGGCACGGAAAACTTATCTTCTCAGCGGCCACACGGAGTTCGTGTGCCTGGCTTAAAACCTCACCACAAGATAATTTTTCCAGTCAGAAACTTGTGCCTTTTGATAGCCACTAACACTCAGCTGTTCAGAAGAAGAATTACATGATCTCCTTTGTTTACCAGAGCCAATGCCTTAAATTCTTGAGGGGAGGGGTTTCTCCAGCCTCTTCACCAACCCCTCGTTACCCAGTTTACCAAGTGACACAGATCAAATGAAGGAGAGGAGACAAATGCAGTGTCTAGCCCAGGCACGGGTGGGTGTGGATTTTTAGGAGCTGGTATCAAAGTGAATCTGCCTGCAAATGCAATGAGACAACCTCAAGTAAGTTTTCCCAGCCGGTGGTAAGCACCACGGTGAAGGCAGGGTGAGTGATGGAACGAGCGCAGGAGAGAGAGCTTCCATCTCAGCCACAAAAACAAGGTAGAAACTGATAAAACGTGAATTTATCCACTCCTTTGAGACCGACACACACAGATTCAAGTATGGGGGGGGGAGGGAAGGGGAGAGGGGGTAAAACAAACAAGCAGGGAGTACAAGGAAACGGGTCAGGAAGAATTTTCAATCCACCTATCAAGTTAAGTGAGTATCAAACAGCGCAAGGACAGCGAGCAGTCCTTACACTTCAGAAGGGGGGAAATAAATAAATAAATAAATAAATAAATAAATAACAGAAACAGACCTGCTGGTTCAGCCTTGCTGATGTGCAAGCCTTCACAAACCACCTGAGGGACAGCACAGCTGAAGACAGGGGGGCCAGCAGGAGACAACAGAGAGGTTTGCCAGTTTGTGCTACAGTAGCTTGGAGAGCAATTCAATTGCAGAGACAGAAAGTACCTGTGTGGGGGTGCTGAGGCATCCCTGATCCCTGTGCCAAGCCAGGAGATGTGGCACGAGCCTTCAGGAGGCCCACACACACCTGCAGTAGCAACTGGAAGACAGGACAGGCTACCCGACAGTGCCAAAACCAGTGTCATCTCCAGGGAAGCAAACAAGCCCCCACCCTGATGTACTCCTCGGACAAGACACCCAGTTCTGAATTATCTTGGATCACCGTGTTGTTTTGTCTGTCATTCCCACGTTAAGGGGAATGGGGATGGTTTTTTTTTCAAAGGGAGAGGACGGCAAGCAGGGAGGTGAAAGCTAGAAACAATTTACAAAGGAGCCTGCAGATCAAACCTATCGCATAGCTAACATCCAAAATCCCTCAGGAGAAACCTGAAAGGAAGTGTGACGCTGAGGAAAGTAAGCTGGGAAGTGGCAACATAAAGAAAAACCAGGACATCGCACAGCAGAGCCAAAAAACCTTGAAATGCAGGAAAGAAATGCAATACAAAATATGTAGCGTGTGTGTTTGTGTAAGAATTAACAACTACTCCTCATACAGAGGGCATCTTATCACTGGGAGAACACCACAGGGAGAGAGACCTGGATGCAACAAATCAGACGTCACAGTGTGAAGAAGCCACAGGAGAGGCAGATTGGAGCCTAAAACCCCTCAAGAAAGTACTTTCAGGGACTAAAAGAAGCTGTCTCCTTGCACAGTGAGACCTCACCTGTGTCACTTCAGTCACCAAGTTCAAGAACAAGGATTTAGTTGGAGCTGCTGCTGAGAATGGAGAGACTTATGAACCAGGACAACATCGTGAAAGGAGACTTAAGAAGCAGCTTATGCAGCAAAGTTAAACAAAAGCTGGAAGGAAATATAATTCCTTCATAATACATTTACTGACAGCAAGAACCATGGAAGAAGAATAAACACAGTAAGGATAAAAGGTTATACTACTACAGAAACTTAAAAAAAAATATATATATAAAAGCTGCATGGGCCATAATTCCACCTAGGTTTGTAAAAAAAAACCCAAAACAACAAAACATCCAGTCATTAAAGCAGCAAAGCTCTGGGACAGCTTTTCAAGCAAAACTGAAGGTAAAAGACAATATAGCAACTTATTATCACTCATTAAAGGAATGGCACTCTGAAGAAAATTTACCCCTTTCCATTTAAGCACGAAGCAGAAAAAGAAAGGAGAATTCTGTGGTTGCCTGCTCCATCCAAACCCTCTGTGCCAAGTCCCCAGCAAGTGAATCTTCCTTTTTGTTGCCTTTTTTGTCGCTGTCACTGTTGAGAAGTTCAAATCCTCTGAAAACAGACTGCACTCATGGAAAGGCTGGCAGAAACAGCTAAGAATATTCCTAATGTTTACTTTATCAAAACAAAACAGCCAATACCACACAATGAAAAACAGGACGCTTCATTCTATATGTTTAGGCTCCGGCCCAAAACTGGGAGTGAAGGCGACACATAAACAGAGGCTTTATCGAGGAGCAGCGTGGTGTAACCTTCAGCCACAGAGCAGCTCTGTTCCCACCACAACAGCTTTGGCCAAGCTGAGAGGCAGCAGCATTCCAGCCATGTCTGCAGCATTTCACTGTGCAGCACACGCAGTTTCACCACGGAGTTTCAGCTTCTTCAAGGCCGGGACGGTGGGTACATACCTAAGGACTGCGGGGGTCAGCCCACGTCCTGGTCATAAACAGGGCTGGCAGGAGTAATATAATAATTACAGCCTGCCTGGCTGTTTTTTTTTTTTTTTTGAGTAAGACTTCCCAGGCTCATCACCTGGCTGTGCTCCACGGCCCAGCATACAAGAGGACCACCCACCTGATAGAAGCCTCTATCAGCACACAGCTGCATGAGAGCATTGCACATCCCATGTTTACTGCTATTTTGACCCCTCACCCTCAATCCTCTGCTTCCTTGGGTGGCCACGGCCCTTCTGATGCAAGGCCAAAGCCACATTTGAAACGACACGCAGTAAATCAAACCCCGGCTGCCGAGCCAGGGCACCCACACGCTCCTGCCGTACAGATCACAAGTCAAGCAGCACGCTGAACAGGTTGCAGGAAGAGAGTCTTGTGTGAGCTGATGCCTCAGGCAAGTGCAGAGCTCTGTGGGATGCTACAACACTGGCAAACACACAGCACGTGGTCACAAACTGCATCCAGAGCCAGTCGCACCAGTAGAGAACTTACAAACACGTACCAGAAGCTTCAGTTTGGACAAACTGCAAAGAGATGTTTCAATTTCACATGCAAATACCGAGAGCTTGAAGAGCAAGGGGAGGGGAAGAAAACACCACAAGAAAACCCCCTTGGACCCTGATATTACCTGAGGAATATGTAAGAGACAATTATCATGTAAGAGAACTCCTGAGGTGTTTGGAGAAAGGCATGCATTTAAGGGAGAAGGGAAAGTAGGTACCAGAGTGCCACTCTAAGGTTATTGTACACTGAAATTCAAATAAATACTGAGGTTGCAACCTTAACTGAAGGAGTAAGAATATTTTAGAGAAATTCTTCCAGCAGCTGTGCACAAGGCTATAGAAATGGGTTTTTTGGAACAGTTCAGAACAACCCAGAGGATGAAAGCAAACCTGGTTTAGTCGAATAAATTTTTAAATGTGCTTAAATATAAGCTGCTTCGAAACCTCATCAGATTGCTGCCTGCAGTGCAACAGCTCGATTAACATGCTCAGATGGTTCAACCAAAGGTCAGAGAGAAGGACCAGAGACTGCACGAGGGAGGGCGGAGGATTCCAAAGCCACAGGTAGTGAGAGAGAGAGGGAAGTTCCCTGCATTCAGGCTGCCACAGAGTCAGCCCCTGCTCCTTCCTGCTGCCCAAACTTCACCACAGCAGGGGAAAAAAGACTTAACACCCTGCTATGGCTGTCAGAACCTACAGGGTAACAACACCCAGGTCAGCTGAGGACTGCAGCAGAACGTTCCCTGGGTATGACAAGACTTCAGGGGAATCCAGGACTGCAGCATTGTGCCTTGGTTCTGGCACACAGGCACCAGTTTCAGCCTGGAGATAATGATGCTCTCACTGCCCAAGGGCAGCCAGAAGGCCCAGACCTCCTCCTGGCCTTCTCCCATGCACACACATTTGCAGCCCTGCCCAATTTCCAGCAATGTTTTAGAAATGTTGGCCTGCAAGACAACAGTTTCTTGTGCTGTTATCTGCCAGTTTTTATTTGCAGCAGATCTGGTGCTGGCTTTACCTAGCAGCCCCCTCTCCTTACAGTTCCCCATCGTGGTGTCTTCCAGTGGCACAGAGTTAACACTTGTGCCACCTCTACAGCCCCACTAAATCCAGTCTCTCCACCCCCATTTCTGTGAGGGAAAAAAACCAACCAAACAAAAAACAATCCACCAAATAAAAAGAGAGAAAACAAGTGCACAAACAACTTTACAAGTTCACAATCCCCCAGCTGCCACCAGTCAGGGTGTGCCTCTGAGTTGTGTATCAGGCAGATAAGCATGCATAGTTTTCAGAGGAATCATAGTAGAGCTGCTTAACATCTAAATCAGACAAGCAAAGCAAAATAACAGAGCACAACTAAAAGAAAAGCTGCAGGCTAATTTGATGCAGGTGCCTAAAGCTGAGCACAAGCTCGGATGTAAGCAGCACTTACAGCCACTAGGACAAAAAAGCAGAATAATAATAATCATACATAGATCTTTTTTTTCCTTTTAATGCATTTTTGCCCTGTTTTAAGAGCCACACTCTGCCTTGTTTTAATTTCACAGGCACTAAAACACCTCCCAGTATGTGCAGTGGCAGAGGAAGAAGGAAATCACTTGCTTCTCACAGGATTGAGCACAGCCAAGACTTCACCCCCAGGACTTTGCACCTCTTCCAGTGATCCTTACCCAGCTCCCACTTATGAAGCAAACCTGTCATCAGCCACACAAACAACAAGAGGCAGGCAAAGATGTTTTCCTATCCCACAGGAGAAATGTCCCTTTCTTTCTTTGTGGAGTCCTCTCCCCACTCTTCAACAACAGGGTGGGGAGCCATCCCAAGGACTGTGTAGGTGGGGGAGAGGGCTCTGCTCTATTAGCTCATGGAGGGCGTACCCATAAATTTGGCATAACCCTGGTAATTGTTCGTTTGGTAGAAGCCCTGGAGCACCTTCTGCTCATGACTTGCAAAAGAAGTGAATCAATGCAGAGGTTTATTAAGAGAGGCAGCCTCTTACCAGCCTCAGCAAACGTGGGTCAAGGGTACAGGAGTACTGACAAATAAAGCTCCCACTGACGCTAATAAAAGTTAACGTTTCCTGCCCCAAAGTACAATGGAACACAAGGAATCCAAAGTTTACCTTCTCTTCAGCTGACTTTACAACACTAATTACTTCTTTAACTGCCAGCTCAAGTGGTTCTGGTGGGTCATCTTCCTCAAACGTGAGCAGCTGAGAATCCTGAGAAAGAAGGAAAAAAAAAAAAGAACCATCCATCATTAGGTGACGAAGCCATTGCTTGAAAACAAGTGATAAAAAATGCACTGCCAGTCAAGTTCCTGGAATTGCAAATGTATGTCAAAACTTCCATGTATTAATTGCACGACACCTCACTACATAATATAGGGTAGAGCTTGAAAACATATACTTAGGACATAACCACGGGCCTAATCATAACTCATCTTCGCAGCAGAACGCCAAGGTGCACAGCACAGTGCAGGGCAAAAGCAACAGCGAAACTGCTCCTCTTGAGTAAGAATTTTATCAGTGCTGCAGTTTAAAAAGGCCTGTTTGCTTTGGCCCAATAACACGGCCGCACTAGGCTGTGCCAAAACTAAGAAGCCCCAAATAATCATCTTGCAGAGGTGAGGAAAGAAGGCTTCTCCTCCCCGGTCCTCCCTGTCTGTGACGGCAGGCAGCGCTGACAGCCAACCCAGCCTCCATACAAGGCAGCGAGGGGAAGGCAGCGTTTTGGCAGTGAGGTCATACTTTGAGAAGCATCAGCGCTGCATTCCCCACCTGCTCCCCGCTCCCCTCGTCACCCGGCCCTGTTTTCGCACGCAGGAATTTCACGGGCCGAGCGCCGCTGACATTGTTTTGGGAGCCTGACAGCGGGAGCACGGCCACGCTGCAGTGCCCGGCGGGGAACTCGGCGCTCCAGCTGCTCGCTCGGGCAGGGGAAGGGTGTGCGTGTCCCTGTCGGAGCCGCTTCGGTCCCTGCTCGGGGACGGGAAGCTGCCACTTGTGCCCGGTTCACTTTCAGTTCCCAGCACCTGTGCCCGAGCTGTCTGGGCTCTTCTCTCCCGCAACCCGCAGGGCAAACCCTTCCTTTCTCAGCACAGCCCCGTGTTTTTCTCAGCACGCATATTTGAAAGGGCGGACGAAGTATTTTCCTCCCGCTGCCCTAACTCGGAAAGTGTTAAATTTATATCCCTTATCTTTCACTCACACATGGTGCCCCACTCTTCCTTCTGCCCTGACGTGCAAGAAGAACGGAACCTCCCAGGTCTAAGAGGCCTCCCCCAGGGAGAGGGATGCGAGGAAATTTGGAGACCTGGGGACATGCCGCTTCCTAGGTAGTTTAGCCTCAGCATTTTCCACTGACATGACAAGGGTTCAGTCCTCAGGACAAGGAAATCAGGTTGCCACAGCCTCGCCTAAGCTCTTCACCTCTTAGACCCGGGCATGCCACTACACACCAACGAGCAGGAGGATCCCACGCTGTGCCCTTTGCAGGAAGGGCAGGTTGGGATGGGAAGGAATGCCACGTTTCGTGCATCCCAACCTGCCCCAGGCTAAAAGCAAACTGACCAAACCCTGAGCATCCCACCATCCAGCAGGTCTGAGGGACGCCAGCCTTTGGAGTTACACTACACACACACACACGGATTGAGCAGGGCCTGAGGCAACACGGGGGAAGCCCAGCTCTGGGAATTATTTGCCGAAGGACGGGCCGCAGGCCCAGGCCAGGAAGTTTCCATTGTTTCCTCCTCCCCACGCCCGAACAATGTTATCGGCGGTGGGAACCCCTGCCAGGGGCTGCGGGGGTCGCGGCTTCCCTTTCTCCCCCATCCTCCCCAGCTCCCACGCGTGCGCCCATCCCGTGCCTCTGCCCGGCTCCTTCCTGCAAACCCCCGCCGAGCAACCACCAAACGCACACGTGTAAATACACAGACACACGGAGGGGCAGGAGCACGCCGGCAACACCCTGGTTTATCCCCGGAGCAAATCGCGGCGTCCCTAGGAGCGGGGACAGCCCGGAGCCGCGTCCCCCACCCCCTACCCCCCCCATCCCGGCGAGCGCGGGGCGCCGCCCGCAGCATCCCGGCCGGGCATCCCCCCCCTCCCCTTCTCCCATCCCTCCCTCACCTGCATCCCCGGCACTCACCGCCCGCTCCGCCGCCTCGGCCCGCAGCGCGGCCACCCAGGCCCGGCGCCACTGCCGCCTCCAGCTGCCCCGCGACAGCGCCCAGGCCAGCACCGAGCCGCCCTCGTCCAGCAGCTCGTCCCGCGGAGCGGGAGCGGCGGGAGCCGGCAGAGGCGGCGGGCGGCGGCGGCGGCTCCGCAGCGCCAGCAGCGCGTACTGCACCAGGTACACGGCCAGCGTGGCCAGCGCCGCCACGAACAGGGCGACCAGCGCGCCCCAGCGCAGCTCGGCCAGCCCGCCCGGCAGCCACGCCATGGCTGAGCATAATGGGGGCCGCGGCTCCGGAGCTTTCTCCGCGGAGCGCTCGGCGGCGGCCGCAGCCCCGCGCTGGGCTCGACCCGCGGGCGGCGAAGGGACCGCCCGAGCGGAGCGGAGCGGATGGATCGGATGCCCCGGGACGCGCCGCCTGCCCCGCCCGCCCACGGCGCAGTCCCCGCCCCGGGGCGGCGTGGGGGGAGCCCGGACACGGCCACGGGCACAGACACGGCCGCGGGGATGGCCCCGACCGGCGCAGGCGGTGCCTGCGGGGAGGGGACGAGGGGGTGGTGATGGGGTCGCGGTGATGGGTGTCTGGTTCCCCCCGCGGGTAGAGGGGGGTAGAGGGGCTCGTGGTGGGCTCCTGGTGCCCCGGGGGATAAAAGGGTCTTGGGGCGAGCTCCTGGTACCCTGGGTGTAAGAGGGGTTCGTGGTGGACGCCTGGTGCTCGGAGGTAGATGGGGGTAGAGGGGCTCAGAGTGGGCGCCCAGTGCCCTGGGGTTAAGAGTCTTGGGGTGGGCTCCTGATGCCCCGGGGGTAGAGGGGCTCGGAGTGGGCGCCTGGCGATGCGGGAATAAGAGGGGTTCGGGGTGGGTGCCTGGTACCCCGAGTGTAAGAAGGGTTCAGGATGGATGCCTCGTGCCCTCAAATTGGATGCCTGGTGCCCCAGGGGGACAGAGGGACTCTGGGTGGGCTCCTGATGCCCCGGGGGTAGAGGGGCTCTAGGTGGGCTCCTGGTGCTCTGGGGTAAGAGGGGCTCGGGGTGGGCAGGGGGCAGGTGCTGGTGTTCCCTGGGCCGGTGATTGTCTCCAAAACCTGGGCAGAACAGGACAAGAAGAGTGCTCCCAAGGATGGGCCAAAAGGGGGAGTTTCGGTAGGGAGAGTGAAGACACAGGTGTCAAATACAATATTTTTTGTTGGTTTTTTTTGTGCAGCAAAAGGTTTCCCCTTGCGTTGGGTGTCACTGAGTGGTGCCGTTTGCACGCTAAGCAATAAATGGGAATGAAAAGCCATGTGAACAGCCCTGCTCATCTTTGTACACATAAATAACCCTTCTGATACCACTTGTGGGCACAAGGAGTTGGCTACAGATGGGTCT
>NW_020955401.1:378376-386255 GCF_003031625.1 Empidonax traillii | reverse complement strand
AGGCTGAGGGAACAGCCAAGGAGATTACGAGACATTTATTTTTTCCCCTCTGCCTCTTATGGAAGGGTGGACATGAGCTTCTCTTTTCTTCCCAGTGCCTCCTCATCTCCTCTGCTCAGGATGTCAAACTCACTGGAAGGAGGAAAACCCCAGTTCTGTGTTTCTCTGTGATCTGCAAGCCTGGAACATCAATTCAGGACTAAGCACTTTCTGCAGGCTGTGCTGAATGACTGTTGTTATCAGTAGGAGGTTTGCGATAAAGGGGAGGAAATTGTGTTTTGATAGTAAATAAGAGTTCCAGAATTATTTATTTTTGCCATATTCAGTTTCAGTAAGTTCCTGTTTGGTTTTCAGAGTGCTGCCTTATCAGCTTGTGGCTATTTGTGTCCTCATTTTTTTCCTGCCTTTTTTTTTCCTGCTCCGTCTATGTTTATCTCTGGCAGCTCCCATCCGAAGAACCTCACCTGAATTTTTTTTCCCAGTCCTTGTGCTAAAACAACCACAGTCATTGAGGCTGTGATGAGGTGCAGAAGCCATGTGGACTCATAGAGCAGACAGCAAATGCTTGTTTGCTGGACGTTTTCAAGCACATTCATGGCTAGAAGCGAAGGTAAGAAGGAAAGGGAGGAGAGTACATGGCAGTCATGGAATGGCTGTGGATGGAAGGGACCTCTGGAGGTCAGATGGTCCAGCCCCCCATTCCAATCAGGGCCACCCAGAGCCCGTTGTCCGGACCATGCCCAGATTGATGGCTTTTGAATATCTCCCTGGACTCTACAACTTCTCTGAACAACCTGTTCCTGTTTCCTTATGTCCAGAGGGAACCTCCTGTGTTTCAGTTCGTGCCCCTTGCATCTTGTTGTGTCCCTTGGGCACCACTGAAAAGAGCTCGACTCCTCTTTTCACCTTCCCTTCAGACATTTATATACACTGATAAAATCCCCTCCCTGGGACTTCTCTTGCCTTTCCCTCTGAGTTCCCTCCACCTTTCCTCACATGAGAGATGCTCCAGCCCATTAATCATCTTAGTGGCCTTTCACTGGACTCTCTCTGGCGGAGATGCAGCATTTCAGGTGTGGTCTCACCACTGCTGAGTAGAGGGGAAGGATTTACTCCCCAGCCTGCTGGCAGCACTCCTAATACAGTCGAGGATGCCACTGGCCTTCTTTTCTGGAAGGACATTTATGGGCTCATGTTAAATTTGCAGTTGACCAGAACCCACAAGTCCTTTCCAAAGGCTGCTTTCCAGCCAATGGGCCCCCAGCATGTGCTGGTGGCTGGAGTTGTTCCTCCCTGGGCGCAGGACTTCATGGGTCCCCTTGCTGAACTTCGCAAGGTACTGTCTCCAGCCTGTCCACATCCCTCTGGATGGCACAACAACTCCCTGCTGTGTCAGCCATGCCTCCCAGTTTTGTGTCACCAGTGAATCTGCCAAAGGTACACCCTGCCCCACCATCCAGATCATTAACGGAGCTGTATTGGCCCCTGGGGTCACCACTCCAGTCACAGGCCTCTATCAGTCTTTGTGCCATTGATCATTACCCTCTGGGTCCAGCCCTTCAGCCAGTTTTCAGTCCACCTCACCATCTGCTCATCCAGCCTGTGTTTCATCAGCTTCTCCATGAGGATCTGGTGGCAGACAGTGCCAAAAGTCTCAGCAGACAACATCCACTACTCTCCCCTTGTTGACCAAACCAGCAGTTTCATGGTGTGAGTTTATACTGTTGGTGAAGCACGACTTGCCTTTGGTGAGACCCTCCTGACTGTGGCTGATCACCTTGTTCCTCGTAGGTGTGCAAGCAGTGTCCAGGCTTAGCTGCTCCATCACCCTCTCAGGGATCAAGCAAGGTCGACTCCTGGCATCCTCCATTCTGCCTTTCTTGGAGTTGGGAGTGGTGTTTGCTTTCCTCCAGTTTCCTTGGGCACTTCTCCCACTTGCCATGATCATTCAAAGATGATGGAAAGTGGCCTTGTGATGAGACCTTCCACCTCCCTCAGCACTTGTAGGTGCATCCCATCAGGCCCAGAGGACTCACATATATGCCATTTGCTTAAGCATTCCCTGACCTGATCCTCCTTCATCAAGAGTGCATCTTCTTTGCTCCTTATTCTCACCTTGGACTCTGGAGCCTGGGGTTCCTGAAGAGCCACTATACCAACATTTAATACAGTATTTTAGAGTATGAGGGCTCAGCCTCTGGGGGGAGGATCAAGTTGCTGCCTGAGAAGCAATTTGATGGTTTTGTGTTATAAATACATTGTCCACATTTGCACCTATAAGCTTAACAGGGCCAGAACATGGTTTTATCTGCTGCAGTTGGTTTACTGTAAGGATATAAGAAGAATGGGTAGGGGTCAAAGTGTTTGCCTGGGACACAGGGAAAGCCCACGCTCCACTCACTGACCAGACACCAGGCAGGTAACTTAGGGTGCACCTGCATGGTAACTGGAACAACCAGAGGCATCTTACCACAGCTCTGTACAAAGATTAACTGGCCCTGCTGAGAGACCAGACTGATTAGGTGGGCTAATTTCAAGATCCAGACCAGTATCTTTGCTGTGCCAGCTTTCCTCCTTAGGGTTTTCGGGTGCAGCGCTGCATCGTGGCGCACAAACCTGCCCTCAGCTTGTCCCACGTTTCACTTGCCCGTGTTTATCACATAGACAGTTTTCTTTAACTGGCAGGAATTTTGTGAGACTAATTAGTGAGTGTGAAATGGCAAGAGAGACTAAAAGATAACACTGAGATGTTAGGAACAGTTTTCCTTCACAGAACTTTACCAGCTATCTTGTCGCTAGAGATACTTATTATTTTTACTTTTGAAGGATACCAAAAATATGTAGTAGCTAATGTTTAGTTATTTTCCTTTTTCATGCACCTTGTGAACTTGGAATAGCCCTCTCTGAACATTCAGGATCTCACCCATCAAAGCATAGCTCTGAGGATGTGATCAGTAAAGTAATTAGTTTTTCATAATTCTGTGTACTTTAAAGCTGGGGGTCTGACTTGCTCCTAGGCCCTGATAGGTGCTATATTTTTATTAAGCAGCTTCTGTGTTTTCCAAATTCCAGATTTCCTTTTAATTAGCAAGTCATATATATATCTATATACATATATATATATATATATAAATATACGTATATCTAGATATCTAGATATCTGTCAGAAACATAAAATGAGAGAGATGGATATAAAGTTCATTTTATAAGGGTTGTGGAACAAGAGAGTTATAAATGCATCATTCGCTGTGTTTGCCTCACATGTCCTGTTTTGGTCCTTTGAAGTAAGAATTTTGTGAACTGTTTCCCTCTGTTTTGGAAAGGCAGAAGAAAACTGCAGGCCTGGGGCTTCCTCTGACCTAGACTAATGTCAGAGTAGTTCTAGAACGTTCTGCTGGTAGAGCTGCCTGAGGCACACGAGCAACAAAGAAACATCTCAGTCGCTCACTAGTGCTGCCAGGGTCTGCATCTGTCCTGGATGCTCTTTTTCACCCTGAAGACGAAAGGTGGGCAGAATTTTAGGACCCTGCCTGTTGGTCTGAACTTTCAGCTTTGTTGCAGGTGGGTGGAATCGTGGCTGGGACTTGACACAGGTGAATGTGTGTGACAGGGTGGGACAGAGCAGGGCATACACTCAAATCTACCACCTGGAATCTGAGATCACCCCGAGTCCCACGTGACAGATGTAAGGAAAGGGAACAGGATGAAATCACAGCTGTTTTACTCAATTTAATTTTTAAAGCTGTGAGCAGAACAATGGGGGAAAAAAGTATTATGGACTAGGTTCAATCACTTGCAATTAAATGATTACTTACAAGATCACAATGCACAGAGATAAAATCTACCCAAACCTTTCCCACTGATTCTCTGCCTCTGAGCTCCAGAGTATATTTTCTACACATGAAAGAAAGAAAAGGTCTAACTTAAAATCTGAGACAAGTGCTTTGGCAGGGCAGTATAATAGTGTGAGATATGCTTAGTTTGGCCAGCAGAGCTCTATCCAGTGTTCCAGGACTCTTTCACTGCTGTGTCAGAGGCAGGTAACAGGCATGTCCTTCCACCTGCTGGCTGTGGCAGGTTTGCTCAGGAGGGCAAGCAGAGGCACAGAAGCCTCTAAAGCCCTAAAGCCAGAAGATGGTCCTGTCCATATGTGCACTCTCCAGTCTATTTTCTGTAGCCCCTCTCCAGGTGAGATTCAGCACCTGTGACACATCTCACCTCTTCTGAGTCGATACTTTTGAGGCTTTGTGACAGCTGTCTGAGAAGGAGAGTGGTGGGTGTGCAAAGACATGGAGAGAGGGCCAGGTGGGATGCCCAGAGAAGCCTCCTTGGAAGATGGTGCAAACACCAAGCAAGCTTTCATAACTAGGAGCTGGCATGGGGGCAAGGAGACTGGCTGTTGATCTGGAATAACCCCCTCAACTCCTGTGTTCCAGAAAACACAATTTTCTTAATGAAGGAGCCTTCCTCCATACACAAAAAGCTCAGAGATGATGACATCATTAGACCTCCACCTTAACTTCTCTTATTTTCAATTCTCTTCCAAAATCAGGAGACACCTTATCTGTCCAAAGACCAAAGAAAAAAGTGGCATGTCCACCCTGACCTCACAGTTAGAAAAACTTCAGCTCATTTAGGTCATTCAGTTCTTCTCTGCCCAAATGCCTACATCTCTTAATTGCTTAAGAGGATACGCTGCCAGGAGCTGAGCTTTTCATTAGATCAGAAAATTGCTTTTATAGCTTTGTTATTATAAATGGTATTAACATACAGTCCTGGTCCTGAAAATGTCTTGGAAAAACAACCATGCCCCATGAATATAATTGTTGACAAACTGGCTGAGCTTCAAAGCAAATGGGTCACAATGTTCCATTTTTACCAATCATAATTTTGAATTATGTATTTAGACATAAAGCAAAGCTGCAGAGCCATGTTTAAATTCTATCAGAACCACGGGCCCAAGCTGGTACACCTTGGATACTTTACTTTCTTTTGAAGCCATTCATGCACTAGAAATACAATGTATCAAGAGGTTGTGGTTTAACCCCAAAACCAGAACACAAGGAAAAAGAACGTAGGAAAGCAGGGAAATAATGGCACCATGGTGTTTGTATTTATTGTACCACACCGGTATTCCACTCATTAATTTTATAAATGTCATTTATAAGTGTAATAATTTTGTCATATTATAACAATTTTGCTTCTCCTTGCAGGATCATACTTTTCCATATCTCCAGATCTGAATTCAACTCAAAAGAGAGAAGGTTTAGATTAGATAATAGGAAGAAATTCTTCCCTGTGAGGATGGTGAGGCCCCTGGAATGGGTTGTCCAGAGAAGCTGTGGCTGCCCCATCCCTGGAAGTGTCCAAGGCCAGGTTGGACGGGGCTTGGAGCAAGCTGGGATAGTGGAAGGTGTTCCTGTTTGATGGCAGGGGGTTGGGACTGGGTGATCTTTAAGGTCCCTTCCAACCCAAACCACTCAGTGATTCCGTGATTCAACACCTGGTAATTAACCTGTTCTTAAGTGATCACAATTTTGCAAAAGGAGCAAAGGCAAACAACAGACATTTTGTCTGGAATTGCTGGCAATTGCATTTCTTTTACCACCTGCGTCTGACACTGCAGTGGAAGAAGGAAAATTATTTTTGAGACTGTTGTTTTTTTCTATGATGAAGACTCTTCAAAAATGTATTTACCAAACTTCAGTAAAATGCATGAGCTTTTACAAACTAAAGCACGACAGACAAGCTTCCCCCCCTCCTTTTTTTTTTTTTTTTCCCTTCCTTTCTTTCCCCTTCTATTCTCTCCACCAGAGAGCGCCAGGATCACCAGAGGTGGTGATGCTGGAATTGTGAGGCTGCAGTTCTCTGAGCCGCCTTCCTCAAGGACGGCACTCCAGACACGACAGGGGATTCCAGCTTCGGGAATTTTCTCGCCTGTGGGTTAATTTAGGCTCAGAGTTGTGTCCAAATGCTTCAGGCTTCCCACGTCCAAGCTAGAGCTGAAGAATCTCCAGACAAGAAACTGCTGGAGAGATTAGTGCCTCTCCTAAATCTTGGGCTCCAGCCCAGGAGATGGTGGTGACTTCCCGGGAATGTGGGCTTCTCCCACGCAGTAAAAACACTCGTGTGCCCCTCAGATCTTTGAGGACACCAAGATGCTTTGGGCATCAGTAAGAAGATGGGACTTGGCCAGCAGTAAAAGAGACCTTAAAGCTTTAGACTGAGAGCAGCAGCACTTCAAGGAATTTTGTAGGAAACCAACAGCAAGAGTACGAAAGAAAGGCTTTGGAAAAACTCAGAATCTTCTCAGAGAGAAGTGAAAATGCTCCAACTCAGCTAGACAGCTAAGACAATGTGCCAATTTTGTGTCAGTTTGTCAGTCCCAGAGCACATTCCCAGGGGTACTGGGCTATGGCTGAAACACTTGAGTTTGGAGCACGTGGCTCACTCCTAACATGGTTATACAAATCCAGGGGTGACACCATTTGTTGTGGCTCCAGCAAAGGGCAGAAAGCTTTAAACTCTTCAGTCCTGAGGTCACACGATGTTCAAGTGTGTTGACTTTATGTGACCATAACAGGTGCTGACTGCAACTGATGCTCCTGCATTTCCTTAGGCTGGGAGAGACCGGCCTCCTCCTTGGCGTTCCCAGCAGGGAGCCAAGGATTCAGGAGCCTGGAGATGAACCTCACTCCCACTCCCAGCTGTCAGCCGGGCAGAAACCACACTGCTTAGTGAAGGAAATGCCAGACAAAGACACCTCCGGGGCAAAGTGTGTTGTGACACACCTTTGGCCTAACAGGGGATTTTATCCCAAACAATTTCCACGTAACTAAGCCATATTTAAGCACACTCACGTGCATTTTTACATACACAAATGCATACATACAGAGAGAGGGCTTCACCTTCAGTGTGATGCTTCTGAGTGTGGCTCTTCAGGTGGCTGGGGTGGTGCAGTCCTTTGTTTCTGGCTCCACCCAATGCCCGTACACAGCATTAGAGGTACAGAACAGATTATAGGGTCATGTCCATAAAAGGAATGTTCCATGTGATTCTCCCCTTCTCGAGCCTTGTATTTGGTAAAAAAACCTACCCCATTTCAAATCTCATTTTAATATCTGTGAATCTCCTACAGACTTATTCAGAGTGCCAGTTTAGTGGTCTTACATTATATTTTTGTTTCCTCATGCTTTCAAAAAATTCATTTATGTGCCTCTACGTACCTCAGTCAAATTTTTCCCAAAAGAAGTGTCCTGAATCCAAGCTAACAAAGCAGAGTTTCCTTCTTGTGGTGTTTAGCTGCTCAGCTGATTGATGAGTAAAGAAGAGGCAGCAGCAAACACTGCACAGCTGCAGTTGGCACACCTGGGGAAGCCCTTGGGATGTGCAGTCTCCAAAGCCTGTTCCAGGAGGACCAAAACTTCCCCCGGTGCAAGCCTGTAGAGGAAATACTATTAAACAGTCTTATGGGAAGTTTTTCATCCCTTAAACTGTTTTCACAGACTTTATAGCACAGAGTAATGGATGATAAGAGTGACGGACGCAGTTTCTGTCAGCCAAAAAGGGTTGGAAGGTGTCATATCCCAGGAACACCTCATTCATCAGTGAAAAAAGGAAAAAGTGGCAACCAAAATAACCATATTCATCACAAATGACACTTTAAAATGGAGTCTGTTTTTTTTTCTTGTTGTTTTTGGCAGGGCCACAGCGTGGGCTCTTCTATATCTCACATCCTTCTGCTGCTGTCATAGCACTTTCTCTGACCTCTTCTGGCTTGTTGCCCTTTTTCCTTACAGAAATATTATCCATGGAGGTCCATTAGTAAAGATGATCCTGTTAGTGTTTGTATATTAAAAAAAAAAAAAAAAAAAAAAAA
>NW_020955401.1:357632-378339 GCF_003031625.1 Empidonax traillii | reverse complement strand
ATGAGAATAAAAATAGCCACAAAAACAGGTGCAAGTGCTCATGACATTATCTTTTTTATCATTTTGATTTGCTTCTTGAGTTTTATGTCAAATCCAGGCTGTATGGTCTCCAGAGTAGGTGTCTTCTGTGAAGGATTTAAGCAGAAGTTTGTCTGCTCTGAAGGACTAATGGAGACAGGCCTGTGTGTTGATCCTAACTGGATGCAGGAAGAGCTGGAGGAGTTCCTTATGCTGAAAGGAGAAAGAGGGAGCCAAATCTCTAGGGATTTAAGACTCTGTGAGTCAGGGAGCAGCTCTCCACCCTCTCTTTGCCTTTCCCACAGCTCACCTACCTTTGGAGCAGCAGGGATGCTCCACAGAGGGACAGGCCAGGAGCCCTTTGTCCCCATTTTCAAATCCTCTTGAGCTTGGAGTGCCCCTTCCAGCCTCGATCCGACCAGCTGGCAGAGCTGGTACTTCAGCTGTGCCCTGTGTTTCACCTGACCCATTGCCCCACTCGCTCTGACCAGACAGTGCACACAGTGACAAGCACCGGGGTGAAAAGGGCACGGAGCTGTTCAGCACAGCCTCTGGCTGCAACTCTCATCCTTCCCACCGAGACCATTCCTTGACATCCAGTCAGTGGGTTTGTACAAAACTCGTGGGAGATTAACTGCGGGGACCTTGCCTCCTCTGTCGAATGTGAGTGAAACTGGTTCGACCAAACTGCACGAGTTAAAAACGGCAAAGGGAAGCAGACGTGGCGTCCAAGAAGCTGAGAAAACTGGCCTAAGCATTTTGAAAGACAGGTCTTATCTGGTTTGAAGAGGGGAACTGAGTGAACCCTGCTTCCAAAAGATAAAAAGGTCATTTTCTGCGCCACGGGAATCCACATGTAAGGTTCCCACACAGGGTGTTTTGAAGCGGGAAATACAAGCAGCAAAAGCGCTTTGGAGGAGAGAACTGCAAAATACCATAAAATTCCTGACCGTGTCCTTCCAAACATCTGTCTGGGTCCAGTTTTATAGGAAAGAGACACTCAGTTGATGTGGATTCCCTCCTCAAATTCCCCTTTTAATCTCTGATTTCAGCGGAAGCAGATTTTGGGCTGGGCTCAAGTTTTTAAGACCGTCTAAAGCAGTTGGTTTTCTTGCATTTTTCCAGTAAAAGGTTCAGTGGGACACCTACTAAAACAAACAAAAAGCCTCTATTTTAGCAATGTAAAAGTAGCATTTACATCCAACAGACAGGACAAAAGACGCTTTTTTTGCCAACACACTTCCCACCCCGCAGACACAATGGTATGAGCAATAACATCCCACTTTGCCAAGAGATTCCAGCAGAAGACACAGTAATTTCAAAAGAAACAAAGTGTAAGTTTATTGGACGCCAACAGTTCTTAGTCAAGATCTAAGTAAAGAAAACACACGGTAGAAAAAGTTGTACAAAGCAGCAATGGATTTACATTACATTAAAGAAAAAGTTACCTTAAGCTATTAAGTCTCAGTCCTAAAAAAAGTAAAAACCCATCCTGGTGTATTGAACGGATATAGAATGTATAAGGTACACAGGATTATAAACCCAGCATCCTTTGTCTGACCTCTATAATCCCTTAAAATGACAAGTGATTTCGTGTAACTAACTGGAAAAATTCTCTAGCAAATGTATTGGATGATCCCAATTTCTAGAAACCGTAGGAATATATTCCCCTGTACCCAAGCACTAAAAGTGATCCCGTTTTCCTGCTTTTTAAAAAGGGACACTGTCAAGAACAAGCCTTAAAATATGCACTTAAAGTGTATTTTGCATGTTACATTGCAAAAGGGAGCTTGTTCTGGTTTTATGTACATACTTGAATCAAAGATGCTGCCGCAGTAGTGGGAAGCTTGTGTCTTTGAAAGATAATGTGTATTGCTGAGGAACTGGAAAAAAGAAAAATTGGATTGAGTCCTTTATTCTGGCACAGCGAGAGAAAAAGCAACATGAAAAATCAGCTCAACCCACAGAATTCAGATACATTTTCCAAGACATCCCTGCAACAACTGAGGATGCCTGGAGTAGGCATTTTCAAGCCCAAGCAGCTCAAGCGTTATGACTCAGTTCTTCAATTTTATTAATTTCAAGTATTTCTAACACAGGTAAGTCCATTTTCTGTACCCAGACTTTCTCTTGATAGTGTCCCTTTCTGTACAGCAGTTACAGTACGGTTTTTCACGAGCCATTTTAAATAAACAAGAATCAATGCCATTAAAAATACCATCAGGCTGTGCTCAGCAACAACAGAAAAAGATTTTTAACACTGATTCATTAACACCAACATTAAAAAAAAACAAACAAAAAAACCCAAAACAAAACAAAAAACCCCACCCAAAATAAAACCCCAACAAACCCCTAAGCTTGTTTTGATTTTTAATTAAATGTTCTGGTAGGAAAATGTAAACAATTTCACTGAACAGTATAGGCACATGCCAAATTACAGGCTCATGCCAGATATTTGCACCCTCACTGTGAAGAGCCAAGAAATTCGGCTGTCTTTATCCCGCGGGAGGAACCAGTTTTAACACTGGAAGCTTGGTACAGAAACAGAGTCCGTGCAGAGCTTCAGAGCAAACCTGCGTGTCCTGCTTGGGGGGAGAACAAACAATACCAGGCAAAAAAACCTCCTGGATGTTCCTGCCTAAACAGGAAATGCAGGAAAAGCCTCCTGCAGCTGTTTGGGGTCAGAGATAAGGAAGCATCTCTGAAACACCCCAGACAAACTCTGGAGTCACCTACTTCACCAATTATGTCCTTAATTACCTGTCAGAGGGTGTTTCTCTCCCCCTTACCCAAAAAACTCCTCAAAACTAAGGACAATGTCCTCCCTGGTTCACATCCTTTGTTTTTGTAGAGCTACACCCAATTCTACACGCAGGTTTTATGGAGAGGAAAATTAATTTTAACTTTTGGTTGCAGGACTTTAAAAAACAAAATCCGTAGGTGTTTTGCTGCCATTGCTCATTTTCAAGGTTGATCATGGTCCCAATTCAGCAAAGAACTTAAGCACTTTTTAAAAAAAAAAAAAGTAAATTAAGACTGATCTTAATGGACTTAAGCACAGGCTCAGAGGCTTTGCCAACACGGTGCCTGAAAGGAAAAAAAGAAGTCCCAAACCAAAACACATTTCATGGCTCAACCCTGCTCCTCTGAAATGCAACACAAGTTTCCCCTCTACTTCCACGGAAGCAGGATAGTTCGCTGAGATTTATCTGACAGATTATAAAAATAGCAAAGAAAGAAGAGAATTATAGATTCTAATCTATATATTAAAACATCTGCACATTCCTGTCACAAGTTTTAAGAAAAGAAGCAAAACACTTTTTATATTTAACAAGACCTCTAACTTTGTGTCACTTTAGTACACAGCTATAAAATTAAACAAAATATGATGAAAGACAGGCTTTTGTATCAATAAATTTGCCTTTTATTTTGGCTGTGGCCAAACTAGACACTCTTCAAAAGATCTTTATTTATAAACAAGCAACTAACATTTCTTTTTTTTCTCCATAATTTAACTTTTAAAACATATATTAAAGTTATATAAGTGGAAGCATATTTATTCCGTATCCTCCAAAATAAACACTTCTATCAAGGGCTTTTTAAGATACTGTATAAAAGCTAATAGAAAACCAGAACTGCTATATAAACATCTCATATTTAAATTTTAGAGATCCTGAATTCCTTTACTAAACAACAGGAACCAAATTTAAAAAAAAAAAAAAACAAACCACACACAGAACACACTTGAAGTTGAAAACAAAATATAAAAAAACAAAGAAACAACCCCCCCAAAAAAACCTGGAGAACAACTTAGGAGGCTATTTAGACCAAAAATATTTGATGGATTTTTTAGTACACTAGGAAAAAGGTCAAGGTTTCTGCAAAAATGTTGCACAAGATTTTGATTTAAAGTGTGTAGAATTTCTCATCCTACCACAGAGCAGAATCCCAGTTGGAAGTGAGATGCCTCTGACCCAGCTGAGCTCGTTGCCACCTTCCTATAGAAAGAATTTTACAACTAAACTTTCAGACTGCTGTGTAGGGGAATCGTTGAGGAAAACTCAGGAACCATTTTACAAAAACATGTTCATGTTTTATATGCACAGATTTCTTACATACATTTGAAGGATACTTAGTGGGGGCTTTATGTTTTTCTTGTTTTTGGGGTTTTTTTGTGTTTTGTTTTTTTTTTTTTTAAAGCCAGGTTAAGTTGCAATAACCATTTCAGTTCGAAATTGTTTCAGGTAGGAAAGAAATTTAGTCTTACTGGGTGGAATAAAAAAAAGTCAGTAACTGGAAATGTCACTATTAAGCAAGGGCCTTGTTTAACTGCAGTGCCACTGAAAGACTTTAACTGATATTCAAACAAATTAGCCTAATTCAGCTCCAATTTGCCTGGAAGAGGGCAAAAAAAGAACATTATGCTACTAATAGAAGTGTTTAGTGACAATTTTAGATTTTGGTCAAAAGTGAAGCGGAAGAGACTTGAAACTAACATTGCAAATTTTTTTGGTGGTGGAAAAAAAAATTGGGGGTCTGTCCTGATCTAATTCTTTTAAGCTTAAATTACAGGAAAAATAATTAAAAATCTCTTGGAAAAAAAATGGTGGCATACTTGGGCTTTCACTGAGAAAAATCGACTCTGGTTTGTGCCTGATTAAGGATGCCCAACCTAAGAATCTTAGGAGTTACATTTGTGCTTAAATTTGATAAATCTTAAGTGTCAGCTTGCACTCTTCCAACTTTTGAGTTTGGGATACTGAAAGAACAGTAACACACATGGTTACACACAGAATTAAAGCCTCACTCTGGCTCCCCCCTGAAACTGGTGACCAAACTCTGTGCTGGTTTCAGCAGATACAGACTGGGCTCTGACTCAGCAGCGTGGAATGACATCCCCCCTCTCCCAGCCCTGCAGCGGGAAGGTTGGTCAGGATCAGAAATACTGTTTGCATCATTTACCTTCACTCTAATCCATCACCACTCCATCGAGTTTAAATTCCAGCAGAAGAATTTCTCGCTGCCAGTTCACCTCCTGCTCCTGGGAAAGCATTTCCTTTACTCACAGAAAAATTTGGACCCTTACTATAGCTCCAGGTGAATATGTATGATCCTACTCACACTAAATGCTCCAGTTGTGATTTGAGGTAAAACAATGGAACCACATGGAATACCTGCAGCCCATCATTACCACAATTTTCAACAAATTGGAAAATTGCAACACAGTATCACATATGATAGAAAAGCTGCAGAAAGAACTACTCTATGCATTGTATTCATAAAATGCAGTGATTGTAGTGTGATTTTCTCCTCTGCTTTGAGCTGGATATGCAACGCTTAATACAAATTTCAAATACATACTTCTTCATTTATACAGGTGTCTATATAAATATTTACATTTTTAGGTTCTGTTAAAACATATCTTTGTACTCATGGCCAAGCTTATTACTGTGTTTAGAAACACAGCTCATCTTCTGTCCCTCGATGAGCTCTCTCCTGTTGATTTAATAGTTATACATTCCTTTGTAGTCAGAATTACAAACAGTTGTACAAATAGTGGAAACAAAGCTATGAAACTTGTCTGACATCCATTCAACCCCAGTTCATGTTATAAACAGTACCATTTGCATTATGATGGCTGTTATACAATGACTTCAGCTACCCAGGTATCCATAGGAAATTAGTCTTTGGGACATTATATAAAGCAAAGTACCCCCACTCTTGATTTTCCTTAGAAACTTAAAATTAAATGGCTGAGAGCAGACTTGCTGCTACTTCTTATATAAAATCTTAGTAATAATATTGCTGACTTTAGATTCTATTTTAATTTGCACAAGTTCCATACAACAACAAAACAATTCCGCGTTCCCTTAAAATAGCAAACATTCGTATCCAATAACATCAGGATTACTCAAACTTGAGGTTTATTTGTTATTGCTAAAGGTTTCTAAGACCTAAGTCAATACAGCAAGACACTCCATCCACCTCCTCCCTAACTGCCAGTGCATGGCAACTGTTTATATGGAGCTCGTGTGTTGGTTTCCTTTTTGAAAACAAATTAATGAAGTTGGTTACAGTATTTCACTACTATAAGCTCACAGTTAGAATCCAAATTGTTGTTGCTCTTTCGTTTAATATATAACTTTATATATAACACACACGCACACACCAGCATCACAGGATGAAGATCCATGCATACAATCCAGATGCAATCGCATTTCAGTGTTAAATGAAATAAAATTTATACTGTTTCTATCAGATCCCAGACCACAGGATTTTAAATTACTCTGCTTCCTACCTAATAACCAAGTTAACTTCCCCCTAACCTTCAAATCCAAGCAGCATCACAAATTCCACATTTTTTCATCATCGTTTTGATCCTCTTAAAATTTCTCGTCTGTGTGGCAGACATGTGAGACCCTGAACACAGCTTTGTAAGGTTTCTGTTAAAGCTCAGTTGTGTGTCTGTTCGTGGCTCCAGAGACTAAAAGCTGTCTTGAAAGTCCTGTGACAGAGTTTGCACATGTATTGTCTCTTAAACGTGATTGCTGAGAGCGGCGGGGCGTGGTAGAACAGCGTGTCTGACTCCTGGGGCACGAACAACTTCTCAGTAGTACTGGAGCTCTCGGGCAGGCCCGTGGGGCTGTCGGGCTCCAGAGGCTGGATTTTGGGGAGTGGCGGGGGTGGGGGTAAGGGCGGCGGGGACGGGGAGTTGGCTGGTGGGCATATCTCAGGCTCCTTGCTGGTGGCCTCCTCTGCGGCCTGCGACATGTGGGACTGGAAGTGGCTCCACAGCCGGAAATTCGTTCGGAAGGCCTTGTTGCACACGTGGCAGATGAAGGGCTTCACGGAGCACAGGAGCTCCTGGTGGCGCTCCAGCTGCTTGCGCAGGGTGAAAATCTTCCCGCACTTCTCGCAGGGCCACAAGTTGGCATCCTTCTTGGAGACCGCTTCCTTAGGTTCCCTGCTCGTCTCGGTGACCTCATCCTCCATGTCATCCGCAGGCTCTTCTTTGATCTGGATTTTGAACTGTTTGGAGACGCTTAAGTCCTCAGGTAGGCATGAGGAGTCTTCAGAATCGAAGTTGATTTGTTCTGACGAGTCACTGAACACACCATCCTCCTTCGCAGCAACAAAGTTGTTCATTTTATTTGACTCCGACTGCGGGGGCAACCTTGACGAACTGGTTATTTCCCCGTTGTGATCCATGAGAGGTAAGGAAAAGTTCTCTGATGGTGCCATCGTGTTTTGATTGTGAACCTCAACCTGATGGCGCCAGATGCTGAAGGATGATTTGAAGGTACGCATACACTCGAGGCAAGTGAGCTTCTTATACTCACACTTGCTTTCGTGCTCGTGCTTCAGCTCTGGAGAGGAAAACCTAAGGCTGCAGTAAGGACAGACAGTGGCGTTCCTACAGAGCCGCTCGTGATTTCCCTGTTCGATGAGCGAGGAGAGCTTGGCATTGCAGAGCCGGCACTGATAAACCTCCTTGCTCTCCACCGGGCTCTCAATGTGAATGTGATCCTTCTGCTTAGGAGCCTTGTTCCCTCCGATGGGTTTCTCCCCTGGGTGCATTTTTATGTGCTGTTTGAACTGCGAGAGGAAGCGATAAGCTTTCCCACAGTAGGTACAAATATAGGCCCCTTTGGTTCTCGACCTCAGATTCCTCTTGATGACTTGCTGTGCTTGTGAAGCGGACTGGCCCTGAAAGCTCTGCTTGCCACGCCTCAGTTTCACGATCAGGGCTTTTTTGATTTCCCTCTCCCTCACTATATCGATCAGTTTTCTTTGGAATTTTTCATCCAAGAGGGCGTGAGAACTGGAGGCTGGTGAGGGGTTCTTCACAATCCCGTGCTGGGTCTGGCAGTGCGTCCACACCTTGAAATTGGTGTGAAATCTCTTGTGGCATATGTCACAAGCATAGGGCTTCTCCGGATTATGATACATGTTAACGTGACGATGAAGACCTGCTGTTGATCTGAAGATTTTAAGGCAGTGTTTGCATTTAAATTTTTTATTTGGTCTTGCTTCTTCCATCTCGCCGTACTCGTCTTTACTGACATCGGAATCAGGAAAATCAGCGTCAAGGTGCGGAGGGCTTGAGCCTTCCTCAAAGTTCTCCTCTGAGGCAGGAGAACCCTGCTCATCCGCCTTCAGCTTCTTGAATGGCAGCATTCTATCGTCCTGAAACCTCCTTTTTGCTGGAATTCTGCTGGGTTCCTTGCGATCCTCCTCGGTTTTAAAAGCGAACTCTTTGTTTGCCGAGGCTGAGGCATCGCCCACCGTAACTCTTATAATCTCAGCGGGATCTGAGAGCGGACTGCTCGGCTCGGTTTTTATCCGCACCTCCGAGAGAGGGGAAGCCACCTCCCTGTCAGTGGACTGAGAGGCACTGAAAGACCTAAGGCGATGTGGGTGTATTACCTGGGGTTTCTCATCCAGGACTAACTTCTCCGATGATTCCTTCAAGGATGACTTCTGGGACACAACGCTAAACGTTTTCTGGGGATCGTTAGTTCCCGGTGAGGAGGAGGACGATACCTGTGCAGGCTTTAGGTCCACGGAAGGTGAGTAAATAGGAACCTGGCTGTCCATGGACAGCGACCTCCGCAGAAGACTTTTTACAAGGGGCCCACTTCTGTCAATACTTTGGTTTTCTGGGCCAGACCCACCGGATGGGATTACCAGCCCCAACTTTGAGTAGTACAGCAAGTTCCTGTCTTCACCTTGACCGTTCCCTTTTCCCGCCTCTCGCAACAAAAACGCGGATTCCGATGCCCCACGCAGAGACAAGACTGGTGGTCGTGGTCTCTTCAGTGACATCTCCACAGCCTTTCCTCTCAGAAGCTGACCACTGCTTCCCGGCTCGTCGTCTGCAACTTCCTTCTCCGCTAAAGGCATCTGAGGCAGCACCGTGTTCCTTTTCACCAAAGCACCCCTGCCCTGATCCTCCACAGTTCCAGAAGTTTCGTGTACCTTCGTATAGCCCAAAGGACTTTCTTTCAGCCACCTCCTCTCAGTCAGTGATAAGTTGTGAAGGGTTTCAGTTGGTTTTGTTATTTGTGGTCTGCTGCTTGTTTTGACTGCCACAGAGGGCGAAGGTTTAGGAGTATGGCTTAAATCGTACTGTGTCTGATTTATGCTTTTCGCTTGTGCTTCAATTCTGTTCTGACAGACGATGACACTTCTCTTCTGGGAACTGCTTTCATCTTCATCTTGATACAGTATTTTCTTGATAGGGCAAGCAGGAAAAGGAGCTTGAGGACTCTTGGAAACAATGTTTGTGAGAAAGGATATTCCAAGACTGTAGCCCAGCTCTTGCACAGCTGCGAGACTGCCTTTCTCAATGAACAAGGACGAAGAATAAATGTAGTTCAACACATTATCAAAAGCATCTGGCTCACAAAAGTCGAGTTGAAACACTGTCTGAGACTCGTTCTCCTTGTTTGTGAACAGAGTCTGGAAGTATTCACTGCTGGCAGCCAGAACGTTCTTATGGGCTCGAAATTTCTGGTCTCCCACTATGAGCACAACGTCACACAGCTGTCCCTTGAGACGCTCCTCGTTCAGGGTGCTCAGAAGGGAGATGGCATGTGCTGGGTTTATGTAGTGCAAGAGCCCCTCCATGATTCTGATGTCTCTGAAAAAGAACAACAACAAAAGTTGTAGGCTGCCTTATGTGAACCGTAAGAGGTAAAGCAAACACACCTAATCCCCCCCTGCACTTCCTAAACTGGCCAAACCACCACCAAAGAGTGGTTAAGGAAACAGCTTTGTTTGGAGGAAAGGTATGGGAATGAAAACAAGACTGTCAGTTCCAGCAGATGCACAGGCATGGGAAGAACCAGCACGCCTGCCCACTTTCAAATACCCAGTTAATGGCTGATCTTAAACCAGAAATATGACACCACAGATAGGATGGGTGGGCTATGTTCTTTTCCAGCAATACACAGGGAGGGACAGTTCGGTCATTTCACTCTCCATCTCTGCTTCAGCTTTATGAAGATCTATCTTGACAACTGCATTGATAAACTTTTGGATCAGATATCTAAAGCTTAGTTATACCGACTCACCTTCCTGAGCTTAAGCAACCCTGACAGTCTCCTGCTGACCAAACAAATTAAGGGGGTTTTGCTGCCACTTTTAATAGGATGATGGAAAGGGCATTAATACTGGGAAGGGAGAAGGAAGCAGGATTATTGCCTGTAATCTAAATTTATCACATTTGTTTATGCTCATTAAGTGCTGTTAATGATACACTTCTATCTGTCAAATATGTGTCACCTAAAACTGCACTGGCAGGATCTGGGAAATGTCACAATTTTCACTGAGGTATCCCTGCACTGCTTGCTCTATCCCTGCATTGCTTTGCTGTAGCTGAAAAGCAATCAGAGAACTGAAGTCCCCATTTTATTCATTAGCAGGAGAGCACTTTATGCCCACAACCCAGATACGTGAGGAACAGTTAGCCTGGGATGCATCCAAGAGTACAATAAGCACAGATTAAGCTGCAGTGCAGAAATCTCCATGTTTCATGTGCTTCAAAACACAACCCACTCTGTACTGCAGGATGTCTCAACAACTCAATATTGCTCCTGATTGGAGCTTAACAAAAGAAAGGAATCGGGCTTTAAGTTACTTTAAATCAAGAACTTCTAGGGCAAGAATTGGAATTTATACATACGTGCACAGGGAAAACAGCAATATCCAAAATTTTTTTTTTGCAGACACTCTTTACACTGCCTTCCTCCATGGTGGTATAAAACAAGTCAATGATGCGTCTGTTAAAAGACATTCTCTACTTTCTACAGCTGATTTGAGACATTACTCTTTAGTTTATGATTTATCCATATAAATACATAGACAACGAAAAGGTTTCGCTGTCCATCAGCCAACAAGTAACACTGTAAAGTTTCTAAAAATAAAAAGAACAGTACTAAGAGGCTGTAACCCCGTGATTAATAAATGAGGGTGGTAAAACTTACAGCAAATGGATACAAGTAAGTGATCAAAGTCCAAACTGGTTTTATTGAGAAATGACCGAAAGGGTGCTGCATCTCTGGGTGTTGAGCTGCCACTTCTGCATCTGAAACTCCCAAATGACTTCACAGTGCCATGGCAATAGCAAAAGCAGAATGCTGTTTCCTCACCAAATCAGTCTTTATCGAGTGTTTCAGTGTCATTTCACAAACACTAATTTATCCTTAATTCACCCCGGATAGTTATAGTTATAATGCATAATCCCCCCACACCTCCATCTAAAAAAAGCAGTGTAGTCATTCTTAATTTGAGAAACCAATCTGGCTTGGTTTGCTTTCTGTGTTTTGCTTAAAAATACTGGGGGGGGGATGAGGATGGTGGTTCACCAGCCCTCTCCTTCATGGGTGCCACTGAAGTTTAAAGTGGTGGGGTCTGAGTGGCCCTAATCCAGTTTCATGGGCTGAGCACCCATTAACACTTGGGGTGTTCCAGGAGGGCATCTTTTCCTTTAGCTTCATCTGGAAGAAGGTGAATTTGCAAAGTCAAGTGATTCGTCTGGGATTCAACTTGCAGAGGGTTTATGGAGGTACCAGATCCACGGTGTGCTCAGGGAGCTTGAACTACAACAGTGGTGTAGAGACACCCCATACAAGTTGCTGCATAACCCCCACTTTCAAGGGCAGAGTGAAAATACAGTGTATTAGTCACATATTTTGAAATGTTTTCAAATATTTCGCTTTAATCTGCTTTGCCCAGGCCCTGTGTTTAGTGTAAGACTGGCAGAATAAACACCATGTAATTACTGTGTGTCCCTTTGTCCCTCCTAGCACAGTAATGCCATGTAACCAGCAGAGGCCAGTGGAAAATCTAAACATCTAAAGCAGAGCCCAACAGTCACCCACCCTTCTTTCCCATCCTCCTTTTTTTATTCCTAGAACACTTTCAATTCACTACATATAACATGACAAGAGACAATTGTCTCTTGTGTGCAGTGAGGGAGGGTTTGGTGCAATTTAACTGTGTCACTTTAACAGTAACCAAGGCTGCAACATACACAAGTGGCAGGGCACCAAAGTAATCCTGCAAAGGCAGCTTTAATCCTGGTATTTCCTAATTCAAGTGCTTGACTTTCAGCTTAATAGCCTTTAGACACAACAGGCAGAAATAAAACAAACTGTGATACCAAGAAACAAAACCAGAAGTGTTTTGCAGATCCATTTTAAGACATTTACACAGACCACCTAAAATCCTGAAATGCTCAGCTGTGGGGGGGAAAAAAAAAATCCAAAGATCACCTGAGTAAATGAACAATGTGTTAAAGTTTCACTACATGAACATTTTTTCAGTAACAAAGTTGATCCTGCTCTCTCCTGTTCATGTTACCTGCACGCTGCAGGTCGCTCCTCCTCCAGCTGTGCCAGTACAAATACCTGCAGGCCTGTATGACACAGCAGATCAGACAACAAATAAAACCCCAGAACTATCAATTTCCAAGTGCTGGTCAATTTTGATATCAAACCACAACGATTGCATTGGCATAACTGAAGAGGCAGCAATGGGAGCAGCCACAGGAAGACAAGAACTCCTCCCAGCAGTGTCCTCAAAGCCAGTGTTTGTCTGCTTAGCCCCACCAAAAGCTGTGTCTGGCACAGTGTGTAGATCCAGAACTCTGGCAGTCTCCTGTAATACTAGATCTGGTTCCAGGCATTTGAGGACTCTTACTTCTCAGCTAAAGATTAATTTGCCATTAGCTACCTAAGCTCTTTCCTCCAAGTAATCTGCTTCTATTCTCTCCAACCACTTTTTTCCAGCCACCTTCACTACTGACTGGAAACAAAGCTCTTCTTTATTTTCTTCCATGACGTTTGGATGACATCAAGGAAACAGCAGGAGCATATCAAGAGATCTCCCACTGTTTGTGTGCCACAAGGTACAGCAGCTGCTGGTCCTCAGGAGGAACAGTGACAGTAAGACTCCAAACCCAGGAAGGGCAAGTGCAGCAGGAGCACCTGCAGCCTTCCTTCAGGAGGCCAAGAAGAGATTTTGGTGTCAAGTCTTCACAGAATCACAGAATGGGTCAGGTTGGAAGGGACTACAATGGGTCATCTGGTCTAACCTCCCTGCTCCGGCAGGGTCATCCCAGAGCACATGGCACAGGATTGTGTCCAGATGGGTCTGGAATATCTCCAGGGAGGGAGACTTCACATCCTGGTCTCTCTCCAGTGCTCGGTCACTGCACAGCAAAGTTCTTCCTCCTGTGCAGATGGAACTTGCTGGGCATCAGTTCCTGCCCGTTCCTCTTGTGCCATTGCTGGGCCCCCCCGAGCAGAGCCTGGTCCATCCTCTGCCCCCTCCCTGCAGACCCCACAGACCTGGGGGAGGTCCCCTCTCAGTGTGCACTGGGGGCTGAACAGCCCCAGCTCCCTCAGCCTTTCCTGGTCAAAGAGGCTCCAGTCCCCTAATTTCCTCCTTCAACAGCCCTCTACTGATCTCAGCAAACTAAATTTCAGAAACCTAAGTACTGTATTTGGTACAAGATTGCTTTTATTTTATATTTTGAATGAGGATAGAAAAAGGCACTTCTACTATTTCAAAATTACTTCCAGGGAAAAAAAAGGAAATCTCTACTCAGGAAAGCTCTACTCAAGGGAAGAGTGGAAAGGTTCAGTATTTGGCCCAACAGTTTCCTGATCTTCACCATCTACCTGTCTTTGAGGTGGTAGTTCCCCTTCCTTTCCTCTATCCCTTACTGTCACTTCTCCTCCTCTCAGCCCCGTGGTACCCCCTCCCTTCCTTTCACCAGCTCGGCTGCTCATTTCACCTCCCAGGGAGCTGATTCAGCTCCCTAAAATGACTGGAAACAAAGAAACAAACAAAATCAATCCAGCTTTTTATACCGGTTGGCTATTTTCTAGGATAGGAGCTTGATACCACACTGAGAGGTCAGATGAGCATCAGAGTTGCAGCAAGAGAAGCCACGAAACTGCTCATTCTTTGTCAGGAAGTTGTTCCATCAGCTTCACCCACCTGGAATTTCACCTTTAGAAACGACGAAGCCACCAACACTAAAACCTTACTGTGTGACCGATTTCAGTGTAACAGTTACACCTGTAAATACACACGAGCAACCAAGAGAAGATGTTGATGTTGCCTTTTGACTTCCATTATAAGGACACAGCTGTCAGCTAAAGCTCCATTAACAGCGTGTTGGGGGTGGAACTGGGAAAGTGGATGTTCTGAAGCTCTTAAAGAGATGCGATTTTGCAACAAGGAGGCGCCGGGGGGCTGTGAGAAACTGCGGCTGGAAGCAGGGAATACGAGGACTGAGGAGAAAACACACACAGAGGAGGCAGGAACCAAGGGACACTGAACAGGGGTTTCTACAGGGAAAACACACAGGAAATGTGACGGGGGCAAACCCCGCTAAGAAAGCAAAGAAACATGGATTACAAGACCCAGTGAGTTCCTGGGGAATTGCCAGGTAAATGCAGGAATGTCACACTCAGTTGTGAGTGCTTTGCCGAGGATCTCATGGCTCCGGTAATTCTGGTGCTGTTTCAGACACAAGGAAGGAAAAACGTCTGATTACTCATCACAAGTCCAGGTGCAAAACAAACACACGCCACTTAAGCTTCTACTCAAGGATTATATGCAGGGTTTTATTACAGGAGTTTGACTACAGTTTATAAAATGCCTTTTTTTTCCATCAACATCCTTTACAACATAGACGCTCTCCCATAGTACATACATATTTACACACTCCCCTACATGCCCCCAAAGCTGTATGTTTGCACTTTTATGATCTTTTTCTAACTAGACACTTAAGTAACCTCTTGCTGCAAGGTTGGGGATTCTGTCTTCCTGGGTTTACTGAAATGTGATTTCACTGCTGTTGCTGTTTCCCACCGCTACCAATACTGTGAACTCTCTCCGTGAAGACAAATGTTTTTTCATGCCCACTAAGTCAGCAGCAAGGAGAGGCTCACTACAGTGAAGAGAGGCATAAAATCAGATAAAGAACATGTTTGCTAGTGTGTGAAATCGGTGGACTAATTTCCAACTATTTATCCTCCACACATACAGAAGCAGAGATATAGGGAGAGGAAAAGAATTCTATAATCAGGGAGTCACAGAATGTTTTGGGTTGGAAGAGACCTTAAAGATCATCCAGTTCCACCCCCTGCCATGGGCAGGGACACCTTCCACTAGCCCAGGTTGCTCCAAGCCCCGGCCAACCTGGCCTTGGACACCTCCAGGGATCCAGGGGCAGCCACAACTTCCCTGGGCAACTTGTGCCTCACTAACCTCACAGTAAAGAATATTTTTCTAATATCTAATTTAAAACTACTCTCTTTAAGTTTGAATACCGTGCAGCCTCTCTATTTTGCCCGGCACAATGGACAAATAACGAGCAGTTACTCTGACACAGGCTAAAAGTTCTCTTAGAAATTAGAGGCTACTTTTCACATTCAGATCATCCCCTTGGTTTCCCCATCTGACACTTAAACCCTCCTGACTTGCAGCAAAGTAAGATGCCAGTAACACCGCAAAGCTCCTCTAGTCCTTGTTTTACACACCCACAGCACTCAGGGTGCAATTTCATCTCACTCTCAGTCCAGCCCAACCAGGGACTGCTCCTGCAAGGAGCAGCCCGTGTCTCCTCCACCCCTAAGGAAGGACTGGCTTGTGCCAGAGCAGTAAACCACGGGATTGCACAGCCAAGGGGTGTAAGGGAGAGGGCAGGAATGTGCGCTGTTTGAGAGCTCTCCCAGTTCTTCCTGAAACACTTAATGAAGATTAAATCACAATTTGACAAAATACTTGTCCTGGCCTCAATGTTTTAGCTGAAAGCTGTGTAACTCACCCTCCAAACCGCTGTGACCTACATCAAAATATCAAAAAGTTTAAAAGTTTAAAAATACTTTTGCCTAAGGAGTTCTTCAGCTTCCGTTCCCTTGAGCTTTGTAATGTTAAACTTTCTGGTGGGACAAGACCAAAAGGCTTGATGGCCATATAATTAAAAAACCTACAGAAACCTCATCCCCAGAAATACTTCATATGATTTTTTTGGTAAGAGATGCATGAAATCAAGAATTTGAGGAAAGGGAGATGTACACCAAATGTGTACACTTGTACTCCTTCTCCAGGTGGACTTTATTATTTTGTTGGTAAAGCTGAGATATCAAATGGAATAATATTTGTAATTTATTTACAAATTCCTTTACTATTCCTTTACAGTTTTTCTTTGTTTAACTGACCTAATTCAGAATAAAATCTTGTCTACATACTGCTTTTAATTTTGCTGGCATAGTCAAACTCACAAACCCCCAGTTGAGGGCATATTTCTATGAGTATAATGTGGGTTTTTACAGGCATATTTTAGATAGGAAGAAAAACCAATTATACCCATATAAGGCACTTTTCTATCAACAGAATTGTGTTTACAATAAGGTTTCTTTAAAAAAACACAATATTTCAAGGGGGAGAGGTCATACATTTAATCTGAAAAACGCAGAACTAATACAAAAGCTGAGCCTAAAAAATTGCCAAATGAGAAAGTTACGGTTCAGGGAATGCAGGTATCTTCCTCCCACTGAAGGGATCCAAAGAAAATGTCATTCCACCATCACCAATTATGGGCAAGATAAGACAGTACAGGATACTGGAAAAGGGGAAAGATAGCAGCAATTTAACCTGAGTTTTACATGAGATTTACAAGGTTGTCAGTGCTGAGAATGAACTGGAACCTAAGGACTGCTCACACTGTTGAGTGCTGAGGTGGGATAAAACAGGGATAAGGAGATTAATGCTCCACGACAAAAAAGGGAAAAATATTTCATCCTTTCCCAAAGAATGCAATTTAATTGTAAATGAATTGCTACCGAAGGACAAGTTTTGCAGCAGTTTTTTGGAAATTATTTGGTCAAAGGATTTTTCAGGCCTTTTCATCACAGAGTGTATGGAAAGAATTTGCACGAGATGTGGTGTGTCACTAAATACGAGAGGGAAACCCCCCCTCAACAATCAGGACTAGGTGATTTTGAAACTTGCATGGTTTTTGGTGGGCTGCAAAATGGTGCTGCTGGTAGAATGAGCTTAGGGAGGTCAAAGAGTTGCTCAACACTTTCTTTTCTTTTCCACAAAATATGCCTGAACTCTTCCAGAACAGCACAATACATAAAGCAGTCGATAAGCAAAGACAACAGATGATTTTTTTAAAATTTATTTCACTGCTGAATAAAAGAAAGTATGAGAGAACTGCTGTATTTAATATTATCATTAAGGGGAAAACAAAGAAATGTTATAGTACAAAGACTAATATTAAATTATAACTATTTGAGGAATGAAACTCCTGCACAGAAAATCTATTTTAAAGCAGTGTTTCCACTTGCAACGAATGATTTTGCTGCTTCTGAAGACTTTTCTGGGGATCTCAGTTGATTAAAGGCAACAGACCCCATTACAAAAGAGCTCACTTGCTCAGAAGTTTAACGAGAGAGATGAAATAGTTGCAACTGCAGCGTGTGACTCACAGCGCAGCCCCTCCCAGCGCAGGACAAACCGTGTGCCGGTTACAGCCCAACTTCCTCCCCCCAGCTCCTCCTTCCTCTGCCGGCTGAGCCTACACTTGTTTATTATCACTGTTGTGCAGATAAAATGAATTTCAAAACCCTGAAAGCTATAATGGGAAATTACGTGGGGGATTTTTTTAATTTTTTTTTTTTTTTTAACAGTAACTGCTTCACAGCTCCTGCAGCTCAAACCAAAACAACCTCACTACAGCAAGAAAGCTCAAGGTTTTATGTGAAGTTGTCCTGTTAAACCCAAAGGCTGGTCTGCCCAAAACTAATTCTAAGGCAAGTGTGGTCAGCACCAACTATTTAATTCTCTGTATAAAAGTGTTCTCTAGCATCACACACACAAAAAACTCACCCATGAGCTCATAAAACCTAATTTCTTAGTAATACCCAGGTTCTGGTGATGCAGAGGGTTCTCAGTGTGAGATGTTGAATCCGAGTCAGCTGGCAGAGCATCACCCTGGCACTTGGAACCTACACAGCAGGAACAGGAGGCACAAATGTTCACATTCATCACTAAATGTACAGCACAGAGAGGACTTCGGGAACTTCTTAAAAGCTACTGCCTCTTTTTACATTAAATAAGAGGGATAATATGTGCTAGAGGATAAGATACTTTAAGCATTAAAAAACCCTGCTCAACTCATTATGACTTTAATCCTGTTCTGGATCAGAGGGAAATGTTGAAATCAGCAACAGCAGCACTGAGGGCACAAGACACTTTCAACTCCAATTCCCAAGGGAGTCTTGGCTCCAGAAAAGTCAGGGGAGCTCCCAGCTGGAGAAATCCCCAAGAAATCCTGGCCTGGCACACACTGTCGCAGCTGAAAACTTCAGAACTTGTAATTTGTGGCATCTCCCCGCAAGTCCCTACTGAGAACATGTAAATGACTGTTCTTTAAACGTTCAGTCCAGTCAGGATGGGTGGATGGACTTTCCACAGGTGAAAAAAATGTTCTTATGAGATTTACAAGTGTAGAGCATGTGGGCGAAACACACTTCTGAGAGAAAGGGATGTCGGATCCCCTTTCACCCAAAGGATGACCACATAATTTGGGTTTTGTTTTTTTTTTTTGCAAGCAAGGTTCATAAAAACAGTTGCTTAAATTTGCTCAAAACTTCCCCTCAAGAAGGTCAGCATAATGCTGGTGGAAAATTTTAGTCAGAGCAGTCAGTGTGAGCAAAGTCACAACAGAACACGACAACTCTCTGTGTTCAGGCAATCCACACATAAAGTGGTACTTGATTTACCTGTATACGTATTCACTACTCCTGATTTAATGTCAGATGTAGGTATATACTACTCCTGATTTAATATTCCTGTACAGAAATACACTCAAAAATCTATTTTCATATTAATTTATTTGAGGATAAGAAGATTAATTATAATTTAACTGAAAGATCTTCAGTGTATTCACAGAAAGTCATGTGATTGTGTAATTCATCACAGACTCTTCTTATATGTACAGCCCACCTACATTTCCACTGTGAGTCCAAGTGCAAAAACACTTGAGCTATTAAAGCAAGTGCTATTTAATTACTAAGACGAGCTTACTCAGCACATAAAGACATACCACAATATTTCCTGTCTCCTAATAACTCCTCTAAATTAAATTCTAAAGCATGAGCTGCATCCAGTCTGGACAGAATGTCAGCGTGCACTTCAGGGAGGATTACAGTAAAGTTCTGACAGCTGATCACATAAAACACCTTTCATGGCTTTCTGCAAAGGCACAGCACAGCACTGAGGGTTCCTCCACCTGGCTATGAAATGTACTTCATCCCGATGAAAAAAAAAAACAGCCCAACAGCGCTCGGACTAGCAAAGCTACCCTTTGCCTACAGAATCACGGTGGGTCAGGTTGGAAGGGACCACAGAATCTGGTCCAACCTCCCTGTTGAAGCAGTGTCGTCCCAGAACTCGCGGCACAGGATTGTGTTAAGGCAGTTCTGAAGTATCTCCACTGAGGGGGACTCCACAGCTTCTCTGATCTCTGTTCTAGTCCTTGGTCGCTGCACAGCAAAGAAGTTCTTCCTCACGCTTAGATGGAAATTTCGTGCATCAGTTCCTGCCTGTTGCCTCTTGTGCCATTGCTAGGCACCCCCGAGCACAGCCTGGTCCATCCTCTGTCCCCTCCCTGCACACACTTGTACCTATGAACGAGGTTTAGTACCTGCCTGTACACGCACTCCACAGGCAGCTCGCTGTGGGGGGATGAAATGCGCTCTCCCTTCCAGACACAGCGGGGAGCAGCCGTGTCTCCGAGGCACAGCCTCTCCCTTGTTTTAGAGTTCGGATCGCAAGCCGGGGCGGAGGAGGAAGCACCGGGACCTCCAGTCCCTCACACCCTTCGGGCAGGCGATCACTCGCACCCCTCAGGCGGCCGCTTCTTCACGCCACCGCTCCCTGGTGTCCATCGCCGGTCCCGGGTGTCCCTCACACACACCCCACAGGTCCCCGATATCCCTCACACCCACACCACAGGTCCCTGATATCCCTCACACCGCCGCTCCCTGGTGTCCATCGCAGGTCCTTGGTGTCCCTTACACCACCCGGTGTCCCTCACACACACACACACACGACAGGTCTCTGATATCTCTCACACTGCCGATCCCTGGTGTCCCTCAAGCCACTGATCCCACACATCGCCGGTCCCTGGCGTCCCTGGCAGACACCGCCGGTCCCTGGCGTCCCTCACATCACCTGGTGCCTCTCACAACCACCGCTCCCCGATACCCCTCACGCCGCCGCCCCTCACTCCCCTCAGGCGGCCGAGCCCTCCCTCTCGCCCGTGCCGGCCGTCAAGGCGCTATGGAGGAGCCTCCGCTGAGGGAGCCCTGAGACCGCGCAGCCCTTCCCAGCCTTCCCCCGCTCTCGCCTCCCTCCCTCCCTCCGTCCCTCCCGGCTCCCGCGCCCTCCGCCCCGGGGCGGGGCGGGCGATGTGGCGGCGGCCGCGGGGGCACCGCCCGCCCCGCCCCGAGCGCCTGCGCCGAGCTCCGGCCGAGGGAGGGGGGAAGAGTTTCGTAACCGGCGCATGCGCCCGGGCAGCCGCATCCCCGCTCGGCGGAGGAGGAGGAATGAGAGAGGGAGGGAGGGATGGGGGGATGGGGGGGGGGGGAGAAGGAGG